>NC_057794.1:361504630-361804630 GCF_018294505.1 Triticum aestivum
CCATTCGACTGCGGATGGGCGACTGATGCGTAGTCGACCCGTGTGCCCTGGGAGTTGCAGAAGGTTCTGAATTCCTCTGAGTCAAAGTTCGACCCATTATCCGTAATGATGCTGTGCGGGACTCCATATCTGAATATTAGTTCCCTGATGAAGCTAACAGCAGTACCGGTGTCGAGGCTCTTGATTGGTTTAGCCTCGATCCACTTGGTGAACTTGTCGACTGCCACCAGTACATGCGTGAAGCCACTTCGTCCTGTTCTCAAAGGGCCGACCATGTCCAGCCCCCAAACTGCAAAAGGCCAGACGAGTGGGATGGTCTTCAAAGCTGACGCAGGTTTGTGCGACATATTCGAGTAGAACTGACATCCCTCGCACTTATCCACTATCTCCTTTGCCATCTCATTCGCCTTGGGCCAGTAAAATCCGGCTCGGTATGCTTTGGCCACGATGGTCCGGGAGGACGCATGATGACCACAGGTCCCCGAGTGTATATCATTGAGGATGAGTCGACCTTCTTCTGGTGTTATGCACTTCTGACCGACTCCAGTCGTGCTCTCTCTATATAATTGTCCTTTGATGACGGTAAAGGCCTTAGATCGACGGACGATCTGTCGAGCCTCTTCCTCATCCTCCGGAAGCTCTTTCCTCAAGATATATGCGACATACAGAATCGTCCAGTCGGGAATGACTACCAAAACCTCCATGATCAAGTCGACCACCGCTGGGACTTCAACTTCAGTCGGATCTGTGGCACTCTTGGGCTGCGGAGTTTCTTCGGTGAAAGGATCTTCTTTGACTGACGGAGTATGTATATGCTCCAAGAACACACCACTCGGAATGGCTTCTCTCTTGGAACCTATCTTTGCTAGATCATCAGCTGCTTGATTTTTCAGTCGGGGTATATGATGGAGCTCCAACCCCTCGAACTTTTTCTCCAGCTTCCTCACTGCACTGCAGTATCGAGTCATGGCTGGGCTTCTCACGTCCCACTCTTTCATCACCTGATTGACCACTAAATCCGAGTCACCATAGACCATTAGGCGACGGACGCCGAGTGAAATGGCCATGCGCAACCCATATAGGAGGGCCTCATATTCTGCCTCATTGTTGGAGGAATCAAAGTGAATCTGGAGCACATATCTGAGCTTATCTCCTCTGGGGGAAACCAGGACAACCCCAGCACCGGAACCATTCAACATCTTAGAACCATCGAAAAACATGGTCCAATGCTCCGAGTGAACTTCAGTCGGCTGCTGCTGTTCGATCCACTCGGCGAGGAAATCTGCTATTGCCTGGGACTTAATGGCTTTCTTTGCCTCAAACTTGATATCAAGGGGAAGAAGTTCAATCGCCCATTTGGCCACTCGACCAGTTGCATCTCTGTTGTGCAAAATCTCTGATAGTGGAGCGTCGCTGACGACTGTGATTGAATGGTCAGAGAAATAATGAGCAACCTTCTTTGCGGTCATGTATATTCCATACACAAGCTTCTGATAATGAGGATATCTCTGCTTGGATGGAGTCAAGACTTCAGACAAATAATACACTGGGCGCTGAACTTTGAGAGCTTTTCCTTCTTCTTCCCGCTCGACCGTTAGCACAGTACTGACGACTTGTCCTGTGGCTGCGATGTAGAGCAACAGAGGCTCTTTGCTGATTGGAGTAGCAAGCACCGGCTGGGTGGAGAGTAGAGCTTTTAGCTCGGCAAACGCTGCATCAGCTTCTGGAGTCCACTCGAACTTGTCAGCCTTCTTCATCAGTCGGTAAAGAGGCAATGCCTTTTCACCGAGTCGTGAGATGAATCGACTTAATGCGGCCAAGCATCCAGTAAGCTTCTGGACATCGTGCACTCGCACAGGGCGTTTCATTCGGAGAATAGTGCCAATCTTTTCTGGGTTGGCATCGATTCCCCGTTCGGAAACGAGGAAACCGAGTAACTTGCCACCAGGAACTCCAAATGTGCACTTTGATGGATTGAGCTTGATATCATACCTTCTGAGGTTGGCAAATGTTTCGGCGAGGTCAGCGAGCAGGTCGGAACCTTTTCGTGATTTGACAACAATATCATCCATATAAGCTTCCACATTCCGACTGATTTGAGTGAGTAGACACTTCTGGATCATTCGCATAAATGTGGCTCCGGCATTCTTGAGGCCGAATGGCATGGTGATATAGCAGAAGCACCCGAATGGAGTGATGAAAGCTGTTTTTACTTCATCGGGCCCATACAGACGGATCTGGTGGTACCCGGAGTAAGCATCTAAAAAAGACAACCTCTCGCATCCCGCGGTCGAGTCAACAATTTGATCTATGCGAGGGAGAGGAAAGTGATCTTTCGGGCAGGCCCGGTTGATGTGCTTGAAATCAATGCACATTCGGAGCGACTTGTCCTTCTTAGGAACCATGACGACATTAGCGAGCCACTCGGAGTGGAATATCTCTCGGATAAATCCTGCCGCCAACAGTCGAGCCACTTCTTCACCGATGGCCTTTCTCTTCTGGACGGCGGACCGCCGAAGATGTTCTTTGACTGGCTTTGCAGACGAGTCGACTCTTAGGCGATGCTCAGCCAGTCCCCTGGGAACACCTGGCATGTCAGCGGGCTTCCATGCAAAAATGTCCCAGTTCTCACGGAGGAACTGGATGAGCGCTTCTTCCTATTTTGGGTCGAGTGTTGTGGAGATGCGGGTCGGAGCTGCTTCGGGGTCGGTCGGGTGAATGTGAACAGGCTTCGTCTCACCGGACGACTGGAATGCCGATTCTGTGGTGGGCTTCTTGGATCGCAGCAAGTCACTCGGATCTGCGTTTTGCTTGTATTCTTCGAACTCGACCGCTGTCACTTGGGAATCGGCAATTTTGGAGCCCTTCTGAAAGCACTCCTCTGCCTTTTTCCTATCACCGGTGACAGTGATCACACCTTTGGGACCGGGCATCTTCAATTTGAGGTACACGTAACATGGTCGAGCCATGAACCGTGCATAGGCTGGTCTCCCCAAAATGGCATGATATGCACTTTGAAAATCCACGACCTCAAACGTCAACTTTTCTTTGCGAAAATGCTTTGAATCGCCAAATACTACGTCCAAAGCTATCTGGCCGAGTGACTCGGCCTTCTTCCCTGGTATAACTCCATGGAAGCTCATGTTACTAGTGCTCAGCCGGGACATCGGAATGCCCATACCTTTCAACGTGTCTGCATATAACAGATTCAGCCCACTCCCACCGTCCATCAGCACCTTTGTCAGTCGAGTGCCTTCGACAACTGGATCGACCACCAAAGCTTGCCTCCCAGGGGTGGCAATATGAGTCGGGTGATCAGATTGGTCGAATGTGATGGGTGTTTGAGACCACTTCAGATAATTTGCCTTTGCTGGGGCAACCATGTTAACCTCTCGGTTAATCACTTTCAGTCGACTTCTGCTTTCCACATCTGCGAAGATCATCAGAGTGGAGTTGATATGCGGATATCCTCCCTCACTGTCCTCTTTGTCTTCGGCCTTGTCCGGCTCCTTCTCCTTGTCCTTAGATTGTTTTCCCTGAAACTGCTGGATCAGGAGTCGACATTGGCGAGTGGTGTGCTTTGGGTAAATGATATTCCCCTCTTCATCTTTCTTCGTGTGAATATGACACGGCATATCCATCACGTCGTTCCCTTCTTTATCCTTTACCTTCTTGGGGTTCCAGGATCCTTTTGGTTTCCCCTTAAACTTTCCTTGAGTCACGGCCAGAGCCTCTCCAGGAGCTGCCGGTTCAGCTTTCCGCTTCTGTTTCCGACTGACTCGGCTTGTGCTTGCCGCTTCGGAGTCGGTCTTCTTCTTCGCCGTTGGCGTACTTGGTAGCAATCTCCATCATCCGACTCAAGGTCATGTCACCGGTTCGACCAAATTTCAAACTCAGTTCTCTGTTCTTGACACCATCTTTGAAGGCGCATACTGCCTGATGGTCAGAGACATTTTCCACAGTGTGGTGCAAAGTGATCCACCTCTGAATATACTCTCTGAGAGTCTCATTGGTTTTCTGCACACAGACTTGCAACTCTGTCAATCCCGCTGGTCGCTTGCAAGTCCCTTCGAACGTTCTGACGAACACTCGAGACAGATCTTCCCAAGTGTAAATGCTGCTAGGAGGCAATTGAGTCAACCATGCCCTGGCAGAACCTTCCAACATGAGGGGCAAATGCTTCATGGCCACCTCGTCGTTCCCACCACCGATCTGAACTGCCACTCGGTAGTCTTCAAGCCAAGTTTCAGGCTTAGACTCACCAGTGAACTTGCTGACTCCTGTTGCCAACCTGAAATTGGGGGGGATAACTGCGGCTCTGATAGCTCTGCTGAAACATTCAGGACCAGAAACATGTACTCGACTGCTCGTGGGCACATCTCTGTCGAGTGCGCCTCGATGGGCTCTGTTCCGGTCGACCAACCCTTGCACGATAATGGATCGCGCGTCGAAGCCTGGCTCTCTGGGGTCAACTGGAACCCTACGCCCTGTACTGTACTGACGCCTATCATCTGGCTGCCGAGGAGCGTAAGACCCACCCCTCGGAGGGGAATAGGGCACTCGACGCCTATCATCTCGGTCGAGTCTGTCGCCATATTGATCTCGCCGATTCTCACGCCCTTCGCGCCGCAGAGGCGATCTGGGGCTGTGAGCCGACTGAACCGTATTCACAGTGACAGATCGACTGTGAATTCTGTTGCGCGACTGAGACACGGCTGAATTCTGATCTCCTGCTGCCCGGAGCAGATCCCTGATCTGCAGCAAACCTCTGCCAGCCTCTGACTGCGAAGGCTGAATGGACTCTGCTATACGGGTCGCAGCTGCTAAATTCTGAATTGGGGTTCGATATACCTGAGTCGGCGGGAAGAGTTGACGTCGACTGGTGTCGGGAACTCGTTGCCGCGCGCGCTCGTCGAGTGCTCGCTGAAGGTTCTCCAGTCGAGTGCGCTCGGCCAAATTGGCCAGACGCGCCTCCTCCAAGGCACGAGCCTCGGGGGTTTCTCCTGCGATGGGAATACGCAGGGGATCCTCGTTCCTGCGGCGAAGCTCTTCTCTTTGCAGAGAGTCGAGTGGCTCGGGCTGGTACTCTTCGTAGCCTCGTGCAGGGTCGCCGCCGTCGCCTGCTCCACCACCACGGGCGAAGCCAGGAGGACTGTGGGGCCCGTCGACCATCAAGATTTCCGCCACTGGATCACTGCTTCCGCACTCGGATGCAGTCTCTCCGGAGCCAGTCGACTGATCGAACAAGCCGTAGAGAGATTCGTTGGGCTCGATTGCCGCAACTTGTGTAGTGGCCGACTGGCGAGCCACCGCGTGACTCACCCATCGCTGAAGCCTCGACCGGCCTGAGCGCTTGCGCTGGCGGGAGACCGGGAGGGTGGAAGATGGAGGAGCCGACCGATACTGGGTCGATGGTTGCCGCAGCAGAACGCCGCGGACACATGCGCGAAAATGCGTCGCACCGCGGACGGGGAGCGCATCTACGTCGAGTGGAGCCTCCTGGAGCCATGCGGAGTCGTCGGCGATGAAGGCGAGAGCGCCGAGATGGATCTCTTGTCCCTCGACCAAAATTCCAGCAGACACCATGATGAAAGTACTCGGAAGAATCGCAACTTCTCCACAAAATCGCTAAAACACCTGCCCCTCGGTGGGCGCCAACTGTCATGGTTCTAAGCCTGACAGTAGAGTGGGGGGTAGGTATGGAGAGGCAAGGTCCTAGCTATGGAGAGGTTGTAAGCACAAAGGATGTACGAGTTCAGGCCCTTCTCGGAAGAAGTAACAGCCCTACGTCTCGGAGCCCGGAGGCGGTCGAGTGGATTATGAATGTATGGATTACCAGGTGCCCAACCCTTCTGCCTGTGGAGGGGGGTGGCTTATATAGAGTGCGCCAGGACCCCAGCCAGCCCACGTAGGAGAGGGTTTAAGGTGAGTTAAGTCTGGGGCGTTACTGGTAACGCCCCACATAAAGTGCCTTTACTATCATAAAGTCTACTTAATTACAGGCCGTTGCGGTGCAGAGTGCCTCTTGACCTCCTGGTGGTCGAGTGAGTCTTCGTGGTCGAGTCCTTCAGGCCAGTCGAGTGAATCCTCGTTGGTCGACTAGAAGGCGACCTCTTCTAGGGATGTCCTAGGGTAAGTTACTTGGAACAGGTCCATGACCCTACCCTAGGTACATAACCCCATCAGTGGCCGAGGTGGCCGTGGTGGCCGCTATAGTCCACGACAGCATCCTGTTATTGTGGACCAGACACCTGTTGGCGAGGTTACTGCGGAACCTGAGTTGTCTTGCCAGGCTATGGAGGTGGTAACGGCACTGGCTGACGTGGTGGTCCCTGCTAATGGTGATATTGGGTCTATGTCGGTAGAAGACAGAGCGGCCAAGTATGCGCGCAAGAAAGAAAGGATGTTATGTTACCGTTGTGGTGATAAGGGCCATTTCATTGCTGAGTATGGGGCTATTTTATGCGATACGTGTGGCAAGCCAGCCCATCAGTCGGGGGTTTGTCCGCTTTTGAGGGAGCAGGTACCGAACCTTATGATGTATGGAGTGTACTGTGCTGAGCTCACATTCTTTGAGTCTCCGACCGAGAGGGAGGTTACTGATGAGGTTCAGAGTGTGACAACTGGGATTGTTAAAGTAACTAAAGGAGAAGTCTTTGAGACCCAGATTGTGCAGTGGCTCTGGGAGCTGGCCCCAGGGGATTTCCACTGGGAGCTTGTCAGTCTAGAGGCGAACTTGTTCAGGGTTGAGTTCCCGACAGTGGAGGATTTACAGAGGCTCTTGAGTTTCGGGATGTGCAAAGTGCCAGGTACTGAGGGCATTCTTGAGTTCCACGAGTGGAAGTTGATTGAACCTCAGGGTACACCTCTTACCCAGGCTTGGTTATGGTTTTCGGGAGCTCCTTCCAAACCTATGCATGATGCTAGGGTAGTTGCGAGTTTGGGCATCATGGTGGGAAAGCCGGACCTTGTGGATATGGCCTTTACTAGAGCTCATGGGGTTGCTCGCTTACTGGTCAGCATTTTGGACATTGAGTTTGTGCCTGATGTGGTCAAGTGGGCTTATCAAGGCCAGGTTTACAACCTCAAGATTGAGTTTGAGGATGACAACTTGTTTGCTGAGGCACCTGCTGCCACTGATGTTGATATGCACGAGGATGATGAGAGTGCAGGAGCTAAGGAGACTCCGGCCGCTGATCCTGGACGAGAGATATCCAAGGGACTGGGGTCTGTTGCTCAGACGACCGGAGATGGGATGGCGCCTTCTACTTCAGTGCCGTCGACCACTCTGAGGTTTGGATCTATTGAGCCTGCTACTGCACCTCCCAGGCTTTGGAGCGAGCGAGTGGAGTCTTTTGATGATTTTGAGCACTCTCTACCCGCTTTGGACTTTGAGGGCCCGGGCGTGGAGGATTCTAGCGCGGAGGAGATTTCAGAGATAGAGATTTTGCCGGATTGTGTTGAGACGGCGGAACTACAGGTGGTGGTTCCAAGATGTGCAGGGGGTCGAGGCAGGTGGTCTCGGCGCCCCCTTCTCCTCTCGCTCGGGTCGGTGAGACCATGAGGGTGGAGATACCTTCGGGAGGGGGGTCGGGGCGGGTGGCCTCGGCACCCTCTTCACCGGTCGCTGGGCCGATTCTGCAGGTGGCCGGACCGGCCTATGGAGGGAGCTTCAGGCGGGTGGCCTCGGGACCCTCTTCACCTTCCGCGCCCAGGGGGACCGCCCCACTGTTGGCGCCGGCAATCACTCCTGACCGAAGGTCTGGGGTGGATGGGGAGCGGGGGCAGGTGGCCTTTGGTTCCCCATCAGCTGACTCGGCGCCCTCTCCCAGCCGTGGGGAGCAGCTGCTTGTTCGGGGGGTGACAGGCGGTCAATCCCCGAGCAACTTCACTCGGGAGGAGGTTATACAGTTCGGCGGGATTCCGGACCAGGCGTCTGAGGGCCGACAGTTGAGCTGCCGTCTTCAGGGCCGTCCGGAGGTGGACGACATGCAGCAACGGTGCGCCGTGAGGGTGGCCAAGCTTCGTGACGTCCGGGTCACTACTGGTATGTCGGTCAATACTTCTAATTCCATATTGCATTTTTCAAATGATGAGATTGTTGATAATGCGAACCAACTAGGGATTTCACTAGGTAATAATGAGGGTGAAATTTCTAACTCCATCAATGATTTGCTAGATCTAGAAGCCGAGAGGGCTTTAGATATGATTCGAAACTTAGCTGCCGTCAAACCCATGAATGATTTTGAGATTGATGCCTTGGGAGTTCGGGTGCTCGATGATTTTTGTGCCGATCTCGCACCTCCCCTCCCGGAGCCGGAGGAGGAGGATGAGAGTGTAGAGATGGATGTTGTTGGTCCCCCTGAAATGGGGAGTGAGGACCGGGTGGATGCGAGGACCGGCCCTAAGCGCAAATGGAAGCGCAAGATTTACCCAACGTCTGCTATGCGTAGGAGTGCTAGGATCCGCACTGCTAAAAAATTCCACAACGAGATATGAGAGGAATCTTTTGGAATAGCAGAGGTCTTAAGGACTTGGCTAAAAGAAGATTTCTTGCAGATGCATCCGTCGAGCATCGATTGGATTTTATTGCGTTGTCGGAAACTGGTAGAGCAAATTTCTCACCACACTTTCTTAACACTCTATCGGGGGGTATTGAGTTTGACTGGCATTGTCTGCCGCCGCGAGGGAGATCGGGAGGGATCTTACTTGGTGTTCGATACTTGATCTCGTTGGGGGTGATTTTAACATTATTAGGAGGCGTGACGAGAAGAACAATGATAATTTTGACGGGAGATGGTTGTTTATGTTCAACACTATCATTGAAAGCTTGGATCTGAGAGAGATTGAGCTTTCAGGTAGGAAGTTTACTTGGGCCAACGCCATGCCAAATCCAACGTTTGAAAAGTTGGATAGGGTACTCGCAAGTGTCGAATGGGAACAGAAGTTTCCCTTCGTAACTGTTCAGGCTCTCTCTCGCGGGATTTCTGATCACACGCCTCTTTTTCTTGACTCTGGTGGGGCTACCTACTCGGGCAACAAGAATTTGTTCTCATTCGAGCTTGCGTGGTTTGAAAGAGAAGGCTTCCTGGATCTCGTAGCCAGAGAGTGGGCTAAGTAAGCAGGCAGTAGGAATGCGCTTGAGCGCTGGCAGAATAAGATTAGGCATCTGAGAAGTTTCCTACGTGGATGGGCTAAACTCTTAGTGGGATATGTAGGGTTGAAAAGGAACGGCTCCTTGCCCTCATTCAGTCCTTAGATGTAAAAGCAGAAACCACGGTGTTGCCAGCCACCGAGCTTCATACTAAGCTTGACGCTGAGAAGAGGTTGAAAGAACTGCTTCGGGAAGAAGAGTTAAAGTGGGCTCTGCGGGCCAAGGTACGAAGAGTGGTCGAGGGGGACGCGAACACTCAATTCTTCCATATGATTGCAAATGGCAAACATAGGAAGAAGAGAATCTTCCAGCTAGAACAAGATGAGGGTACGATTATCGGGCAGGATAATTTGAAGCTTTACATTACCGAGTACTACAAACGATTGTTTAGACCACCAGAAGAGAACTGTGTGTCTCTGGATGAGTCTAGAATCGAAGATGTACCTCAACTCACTGCGGTGGAGAACGATATATTAACCGACCCTTTTTCGGAAAAGGAGGTTTTCGAGGCCGTTTCCCAGATGAAAAATAATAAGGCACCCGGTCCGGATGGTTTCCCGGCTGAGTTTTATAAGAAATGCTGGCATATTATTAAAGGGGACCTATTGCCGATGTTCCATGATTTGTTCTCGGGACATTTGCAGCTTTTCCAGCTTAATTTTGGAACAATAACCCTGCTTCCTAAGAAAACAGAGGCCGTGAGAATCGAGCAATTTCGTCCTACCTGTCTTCTGAATATCAGTTTCAAAATTTTTACCAAGGTTGGGACGAATAGGCTAACACAGATTGCGCATGCCGTGGTGCAGCCTACTCAAACGGCTTTCATGCCGGACAGGAACATCCTGGAAGGGGTGGTGGTCCTTCATGAAACGCTCCATGAGATCCACACGAAAAAACTTGATGGGGTTATTTTCAAAGTGGATTTCGAGAAGGCATATGATAAAGTCAAATGGCCGTTCCTTCAGCAGGCCTTACGCATGAAGGGCTTTGATGAAGCTTGGCGACGCCAGGTGGAAGCATTCACGCAAAAAGGGAGTGTTGGAATCATAGTGAATGATGATATAGGTCATTATTTCCAAACACATAAGGGATTGAGACAAGGCGATCCTATGTCTCCAATATTATTCAATATTGTGGTGGACATGTTGGCGATCCTGATAGGAAGGGCAAAAGAGGCCGGTCAGGTGGGTGGCTTGGTGCCTCATTTGGTTGATGGTGGTGTGTCCATGCTGCAGTACGCTGATGATACTATCATCTTTATGGAACACGATTTGGCCAAAGCGAGAAACATGAAGTTAGTGTTATGCTTATTTGAACAATTGACGGGGCTTAAGATTAATTTCCATAAAAGTGAGCTGTTCTGCTTTGGTAGAGCCAAAGATGAACAAGAGGCATATAGACAATTGTTTGGTTGTGAAGTTGGGGCTCTACCTTTTACGTATCTAAGTATTTCCATTCACCATCGTAAGCTAACAAACAGCGAGTGGAAGTCCATAGAGGATCGGTTTGAGAAGAAATTGAGTTGCTGGAAGGGAAAACTCATGTCTTATGGAGGCCGGTTGATGCTTATTAACTCGGTGCTCACGAGTTTACCTATGTTCCTCTTATCCTTCTTTGAGGTCCCAGTTGGGGTTAGGAAACGGCTGGACTTCTATCGATCCCGATTCTTTTGGCAGAGTGATGAACTTAAGAGAAAATACCAACTGTCCAAATGGAATATTATCTGTCGACCAAAGGACCAGGGGGGGCTTGGTATTGAAAATCTAGAAGTCAAGAATAGATGCCTGCTCAGTAAGTGGCTATATAAGTTGGCACTTGAGATGGAGGCAACATGGGCGCAGATCTTACACAGTAAATATTTGCAGTCCAAGACCCTATCCCAGGTCACTATGAGACCAAATGATTTGCTGTTCTGGAAGGGGCTCATGAGAATCAAAGCTACCTTCTTTAACAGAACTAGGTGTATTGTTGGTAATGGTAATGACACTCGATTTTGGGAGGATACGTGGCTTGGCGACGCGCCTTTGGCGACCCAGTATCCGTCCCTTTATTGTATTGTTCAGCGCCTTGAGGCTCTTGTTGCCACGGTTGTGCAGTCCATTCCGCTCAACATTCAGTTTAGGAGGGTGCTTGTGGGTGACCGATGGTAAGCATGGCTTCACTTGGTTCGGAGATTGATGGGGGTTCAGTTAAATCCTCAGCCAGATCAGTTGTGGTGGAAGCTTACTAGATCTGGAGAGTTCACAATTAAATCGATGTATATTGATATCATTAACTCAAGTGTGATTCCTAGTTCCAAAGAGGTTTGGAAAGTTAAGGTCCCCTTAAAGATTAAAGTGTTTATGTGGTTTGTACATAAACAAGTAATTTTAACAAAGGACAATCTAGTTAAGCGTAACTGGACAGGTTCTACTAGGTGTAGTTTCTGTGATCGGGAGGAGACCATCAAGCACCTCTTCTTTGACTACCCGTTGGCACGAGGCTTGTGGCGCTCTGTGCAAATTGCCTTTAACATTACTCCCCCGACTTCGGTCAACACGTTATTCGTGACGTGACTTGCTGGGATAGACTCCGAAACAGCTAGACACATTCGTGTAGGAGTTTGTGCGTTGTTATGGGCAATTTGAAACTGCAGAAATGATTTGGCTTTTAACAGAACAACAACTATTCATTTTTTTGCAGGTTTTATTTCGGGCTACTGCGCTGATCCGTATGTGGTCCTTACTCACTACGACGGAGGTCAGAGAGTGTTTGGTTATTGGATCTGTCCGGTGGGAGATGGTAGCGCGGGATATCTTCAACCGGTTTGGATGGCGGTCATGTAATAGGATAGGCGATTAGTTTACCTATCTGTTAATTTGCCAGCCGGTTGTGGCTTGTTAGGCTTTCTGTTTTGGCATTGAGGCTCTGTGTGAGCTTGCCGCTCCTTTTGTCTGCAGACTTTAAGACCTTGTTCAACATTATTTATTCTTTTTAATAAATGTGGCCGTGTGCATCGTTCTGATGCAGAGGCTGGGGAATCCCTCCTTTTCTAAAAAAATACAATTGGGGCCCCTCTATTAACTCTATCTCTAGATTTATTTATTGTTAATTCAGGTGCTCGCATCTGCCGGTCCTTGAGGGAGGAGGGCAGCGACAACAAGCTCTCCATCCGCAGTTGTGGGTGGGGGAGGTAGACATCAGAGAAGGAGAACCGCAACTTGCAGCGGTGGTGAGAGGTGGCTGTAGAGAAGGAAAAGCGGTGCATCCGTGCGAGCTACGACATGGAAAAGAGACAGGGAGGCAGATGCGGTTGGGTTAAGGAAAAAAATGTGTAGACAAGTGTTCCACGTGGAAGGACAAGGCGCAGTAGGAAATGGTCATGCGGGGACAGCGGAAGACGACACACATTTTGGAGGGAGCGATCTGGAGCAAGATCGATCGACCAATTTGAAACGCTAGCCCTAAAACAAAACTATGTACAGGAATAATGCTTCAAAATGGAACCTTTTGAATTGGAAACTACACATGATTCTTGTTTGGTACAAACTTCTATTGTGTTCAGGCCTCATGTCTTCTTTCATTACAACCATTTGCAGTTTACTGTTGGGAGTACATCTACTTGATTGAAAATTTATAGAACTCCTGTCTTTGGAGGAAATGAGGATAGCTCATGCCTTCTGTCATTTTTTATTTCAGGGAAATTTATCTTTCTTGTGTAGCCATAAAATTAACATACTGCTTAATATTTTGTAAATACGTGGAAAACATCCATCCGTACATGTATAAAAAATCAGTAGTGTTTGGGAGCCAAATTTCCACTCCCAAAATATAGCTCGCTAGTTAGACAAGGGGATCCCATATCCCCATATTTGTTCTTGTTGTGTGGAGAAGGTCTATCATGTCTGCTCAAGAACTATGATGCCGGTTGGATTGACAGAGGAATCCGAGTGGGCCTTACTGCCCCGTGGATCTCACATCTTTTATTTGCAGACGATTGTCTTGTGTTCATGAAGGCCGATGTAAGGAGTGCAACTCGGCTTAATGAAATTCTGAATGTGTATAGGGAAGGCTCGGGTCAGCAAGCTAATAAGAAAAAGAGCTCGATATTTTTTGTGGGAATTCTGGAGCTTATGTTCGAGTGGGTGTAAGAAATGCATTGGATATTCATAGAGAAGCGCTCACAAAAAAATACCTTGGGCTACCAACTCCCTCTGGTAGGCTCACAGAACGTCATTTTGAACACATCCATGAGTGTTCAAGATGTAGGGTGCAAGGCTGGTGTGAGAAAAAACTTTCTTGTGCAGCAAAGGAAGTCCTTCTTAAGACAGTGGTTCAGGCTTTACCAACCTACGCTATGAGCTGTTTCAAGCTCACAAAGGGGTTGTGCAAAAAAGTCATGACAGTAATGTCCAAGTACTGGTGGGCGGGATCGCTGGATAAAAGAGGAATGCACTGGCAGTCTTGGGATAAAATGTCCATCTCAAAATATAGAGGTGGGATGGGATTCAGAAATTTGGAGACTTTTAATGATGTAATGTTAGCGAAACAGGCATGGAGGCTATTGGAGAGGCCAAATAGCTTATGTGCACAGGTACTAAAAGGGAGGCATTATCCTAATGGTGATTTCTTGAGTGCAGATTGCCCAAGGAGTGCATCACCTACATGGAGAGCCATCATTGTTGGTAGAAACATGTTGAAGGAAGGCCTGATAAGGCGGGTCGGCGATGGGAGGACGACAGAAATATGGCATGACAAGTGGATAGCTGGGACTGTGTCCATGAAACCCATATGCCGTCTATCTAATGAACCAGTACAGATAGTTGCTGATCTTCTCGAGGAAGCAGGGCAGTGGAACACTCATTTGATTCGGAGTATGTTTATTGCCCCTGATGCAGATGCAATATTGAGCATGCCGCGACCAAGAAGTGGATGCCCAGATTTTTGGGGCTGGGCATGGGAGAAATCTGGATAGTTTACTGTCCGGTCGGCTTATAGAATGGCAATGGACAAAAAGTTCAGCTTACAAGTTCAGACTTCATCTTCTGATGGTGGAGAAGTAACATGGAAGGCTCTATGGAAGCTACAAGTACAACAAAAAATTAGAGTCTTTATGTGGAGAGTACTGAAGGATATGTTACCAGCACATGGGGAGTTATGCAGGCGCCATATCAGATCGGATGCAATTTGCCCAATGTGTGGGGGAAGCGATGAATCCTTATTTCATGCGCTGATAAAGTGCGAACATGCACTGCTGTTCTGGGATGCAGCAAGTGATTTCTTTGAGCTGAAACTCCCTGTGTGACACCCTGGGACGTGGGCGAAAGATTTACTAGATCACAACTTCATGTGTAAGAAGGATGCAGCGGTGGCTGTGTCGGTTTTGTGGGCGATTTGAAACAACAGAAACAAGTACACTCACAAGGAAATTGGCTACCAACCACATAGGTCCATGCAGCTGATACAAGAGTTTGTCAGAGCTATTGATATCCCCGCAATGGAGGAGCAACAAGCTAAACGTCAGCCGAAATGGGATCCTCCTGAAACTGGGTGGATCAAAATTAATACCGACGGTGCAATCAGATGTGCACAAAAGTGTGCGGGGGCTGGGGCAATTGCGAGGGATCACTCAGGTATGTTTGTCGCAGCATAGACAACTAAGTATGAAGCTATAACAAACCCATTCATCATTGAATCGTTAGCGTGTAGAGATGTTCTGCGTATGGCTATGGAAAAAGGATACCAGAAGGTGATCTTAGAGACAGATTGCCAGATGATTGTGACGGCATGGGGAGCGGGACATGACCGCTCCGAGGCCGGACATATCTTCAGAGAGATGAAGACGTATCTCTCACAACTTCACGGATTCTCGTTAGTGTTTTCTAATCGTAGTTCGAACTTTGCGGCTCATCTGTGTGCAAAGAAAGCACTGAATATGGAGTGCGATAGCTCCTCCTTTGATGTAATCCCTGCGTTCCTGATTGCCCAAGTGCAATCAGATGCTGTACCGCCTAATCAGTAATAAAGTGCCTTGATGGCGGGTTACAAAAAAAATTCCTAAGAAATTACCTACAGTTCTCGCCAGGGCTATTTATCGCTTACTCCAGTCGTTCCTAGCTTAGCGGGACGTGGCCCAAATTGCAGGAGAAAATAGCGCTTTCGGGAACATTCTGAAAGGTTTTGGTTGGTTTATTATATTTCGGTTTTCTATATTATTCTATTTTTGTTTTCTGTGTTTTCCTTCACGCTTTTTTAATTTTTATTTCATTTTCTTCAAACACATATAAAAAATGCAATACATGTCGTACATATTTTGAATACAAACATAACATTTTTTGGTACACGCTTACATTTTTAAAAATACATGATGAACATATTTTTTCCAAAAATACATGTTTTAATTTTGTAACAAGTGATATATATATTTTAAATATATTATGGGGACATGTTTTTCTACACTTTATTAACATTTTCTTAAAACTTCATAAACATTTTTTTGGAACATGTAATAATTTTATTTAATTGTCACGTGCAAATTTTTGAATGGTATGTACCAATTTTTGAATTACATGAACATTTCTTCCATTTTATAAACTTTTTAAAATGCCACGGCTCTATTTTAGGAACACGTGAACATTTTTAAAATAGTCATTTACATTTTTTCTAGTGGTAAGATTTTTTTAAATTACATGAAGATTTTTTTATAATGTATTTTTTTTGCAAACCCCACGATTATTCTTTTGAAACATCCAGACTCTTTTTAAATATTACAGTCATTTTTTATGAATGCTATGAACACTTTTGAAATGTTACGCGAATACAGTTTTTACACCACGTTAACATCTTTGTAAGGCGTGGTGAACGTTTTTTTTTCAAAGTATATGATTTTTTTGAATAAACAACAGCAACAACAACAACAACAACAACAATAATAATAATAATAATAATAATAATAATAATAATAATAATAATAACGAATAACACCTACTGTACATGCCTACGTGAGTGCATGCTTATGGGTTGACCATTTAGGCACGGCCGCACGAACCAAGACATATCCTTCTCTAAAGTTCTCAGCGTACTCCGTTTCTGTGAGCCGTGCACATTGTTGTAAAAATAGATTTGAAGTTTTGTAGTCTAGAATATAAGCGTGCAGTTTCATTGCCGATGGTATCAATTATGGTAGTTTTTTTGACCAAATACAGTAGGGAAAATCCGTACTGTGATCCTTGTTCACTAAAATTAATAGGGGTAAGGTCTAGTTACAGAGATGGAACGATGTATGCCTGTTACAAAATGGTTAGTAAAATAAATAAAATACAATTTTTATTACACATAATCTATCCATGGGAGCATGCCTTCCTTGATGCTGGGTTTAGCCCTGATTATAGTGCCTCTGAAGTATTTTTGAAATTATCTTTGCATGCTTGGATTGAGAATTGTATGTTTATGGAGCAACGCCACTGGCTGGAGAACGGACGGATCCCCGAGCACGGGACGAAGCTCTCAGGCCACACTTTCAGCGGTTGATTAGGGTTGTAATCTGCCTCCACCTCCACCTCCACCTCCACCTCCTAGGTACTCCTAGGCGACCCTAGCCGCCGGTGGCCACTCCGGCCCCGGCGCCCACCCCAACGCCGAGCACTCTCCGTCTGTGGTGACCGCCGACTTTCACTCATCATTGCTCTAGCAGATCTGAATTTTGACGTCGGCCAAGACTTCGCCGCGGAGGTTTGGAGAAAGTGGGGTGTTCCCATCAACTATGAAGATGGTAAGGATATGGAGGAGTTCCTCCTAGTCGCTGAATTCACCAGATCCAAGATCCGCCTCACTGAGGAATTCGTAAGCACCATTCTTCTTTCCTGCTTTGGTGGTCGAGCTTCTCTGTTCAGAGTTCATCTGCTTCAAAACTGGTCATTTAAATTTTCGGTCTCATCTAAGGAAGTAGGTTTTTCGATCATCAAGGGAGGTAACATCTCTATTCCTCTTCTCAATGTTAATTTTATTCTCTGGGGCAATGGTGGACCGAACTCTTGCTGGGAGCTCGATCAATATTTACAAGAGAAGGAGGATGAATGGACCCATATCTTTCGTAACCATCCTAGGAAATCCTACATTCAAGCTCTTAGATCACCTGCTACCTTCGATCATTCTCGTAATGCTGCTCCTAGATCTTCACGGGATCAGCATCAGCGTGATCCACGGGATCCGTCAACGAGCCTTCAGTGCTATCCGAATTCAAACGCGGTAAATGCTGTAGTTACTGCTCATAGGGCGGGATCATCGCCTATTCAAACAGACCCACCTGCATTTTGCGTTCGCTACCTCCTAACGGGCCATAGCAGGCCTGCATGCACAAACCGTATCAAGTGTCGCCGTTGCAAAAAATGGGGACACATAGAGAAGGATTGTTACTCTATCTTAGGGCGCGGCCCAGTTAACCCTGTTAACGAGCCCAATCCACCAAATCGCCCGGCGATCGCAATTGCGAGGCAACCTTTCACTGTTCCCACGATTGTGACTAATCATGCCGTCGCCCCGCCGACCAATTAGTCCAATCAACTTAATTCTCCTCTACTTTCACTCCGGGTTGGTAGCATTCATCGCAGCACTTCCCTGGTTTCCCATCGCCTCCAAGCTGCTACCATCCGTCGCTCCGCATCCCTCCCCCCTCCTCCACTCTGCCGGAGCTCAATAGTTCAACGATGGCTTCTTTCCCATTCGATCCAGCGCCCTTCATCCCGCCCAATCACCACAACATTGATGTTGTGGGCCGACCTGCAAGGATTAAGGTCATCAACAGGGCGGCACCGACAACCCACGAAGAGTGGGCGATTGCAACTATCGTCCCCATGCCAAATCTTCCTGTGGCTTTCGACACCATCAGAGAGGTATTATCTGACTTTCTCAATGACAAGCAGTTGGGGTTTTCGGAGGTCGAGCCATGCCCATTTGGTCAAGCATATGTCAAGCTCAATAGTGTTTTTGATCGGGATGCCCTGGTTGCTAATGGCCCGCATCAGTTCACCGATGTGCATGTCATTTTTCAACCCCACAATAAGGGACTGAACTGGAGGAGACTGGTGATGAACAGAGATGTGTGGATTCTGTTATGCGGATACCCTTTTGACCAGCAGAATATTCAAGAGGTCAACAATGCTGTGAGTAAGTTTGGTAAATTTCTGAGTTGGGACAGAGTGAGAAGTACTAGAGCTAATCTTATGGTCAAAGTGAGAGTGTAAGAACTGAGAGACATTCCAGCCAGCATTGTTTTTGGAGAAGGATATGACTTTCAGACAGACTCCTTAACAGTGCCAGTGGTCATTCTGCAGCAACAGATTCTTGGTGGTGAAGCTCCAGATGAGGACCCCATTGATCCAAATGGGAACCCACACCCTGCCCCTCCTATGGCCAATTTTCACCCAAATCAACACAATCATTTCCTTGGTCCTCGACAACAACATGAGAATGATGATGTTCATGGACATATTCAGCCACAAAATCAACTAAACCTGCAACTTGGGCTTGACATTCTTGCTGATGCTGTTATGGCTGAAGACCAACTAGAGGATGAGAACAATCACATTGATGAGGATGATGAGCAGGAGGATTTGCCTGGTTGGGGTCACTAGGCTATGCCACAAGAAGCAGACATTGAACTCCATGCTGGTGAATTCATGGAACTCCAGGATCTGATGGAACCCTTGGGAGAAGAAAATTTGGCTCTGGTGGCACACAGCAGCATAAATGTTTCTTTGGCACCCACTGACAACAGCATGAGTACTGGTACTTCTGCCAATGGTCCCTTGGCGCTAATCGAGCCCATTATCCCATATTTAAATTTGGATGCTCATCCACATGGACCAGCTCCAGCTCCTATGGCCCAGCAGGTTTTTCTAGAGGAAGCAGCCCAAGAACCTGTTCCAGATGCGGCCCAATTGCCTGTCCTGGAGGCCCATGTGCCAGTGGTGATAGCAGCTCACTTGCTGAATCTAGCACCAGATCCTCTGTTGGAGACCTACCATTCACAACCTGCCAATTTCCACAGAGATGCTGTGGAAGACCCTATGATCAATGAATTCCTCACTACTAGTCACAAAGCTGCCATCATTTCTCAGGAGAGGAAGATCAACAGCCTTGAACCTGACTCTATCCTCAGCATGCACCTGTAGCTACAGAGAAAGAAATTCTGCATCATCCAGATTTGATTGGTCAGATTGATAATTCTGGCAAGGAATCTGCTGCTCTTCAAACTGCTTCAGGTGAATTGGCTCCCTCTGACATGTCTGCTCCTCCAGGTTTTCCAGATCCCATTTATGCTAATCAGGATCACTCTATATGCTCAGGTTCTCAGATCATAGAACTGGGATAGAACAAAGAGGATGTTGGCAACCACACTGATCTTCCTCTCAATGGAGAGGATTTGCTAGGTAGAGAAGGCTCTCTTATCTGGCAGAAACATTTTGCCCCTACTCCTGGCAGTACCAAAGTCATTCAGGTACCTATAGAATGGATCAACTTTCTGTCAGTT
Organism: Triticum aestivum; assembly: GCF_018294505.1. Taxonomy (NCBI): domain Eukaryota; kingdom Viridiplantae; phylum Streptophyta; class Magnoliopsida; order Poales; family Poaceae; genus Triticum; species Triticum aestivum. The sequence goes on from NC_057794.1 coordinate 361,524,295, forward strand.
ATTCTCTTATCTCCTGATAAATTTGAATGGGCTACTAAATTTATTTCCTCCAATGTTTGGGACATCATTCTGCAATCATCTACATGCCCAACCACTTTGTCATTTGCAATCCTAGATCAATGCCCCATGGAAAACTCACTTGCCTTCATTCTATCCTCCCCTTCTCAGGAAGCTCAAGGGAATGATAACTCACCTATTGCTGATCAGGGCAGCCCTGAACCTATCTCAGCCTCCTCCACCTCTAAACTTCATAACAATAGGAAGAGAAAGGACAATGTTCCTCTGGTGGAAACAGAGGTAAGGAGAAGTTGCAGATTGAAAAAACTTTCTAAAGGCTTCAAAAAATCTGTGTGTAGAGACAAAGAATGTCTTGCATGTCATGCTGCTCCACCAGTCCTTTCAGCTAAGATCATTAAGAGTCTGAATACCTCCTTTTGCAAGGTTGCTGAGAAGGACACCATTGAGGAGCTGCTGAACAAGAGAGCCAAGAAGGGACAGACTGGTGGCCCATCTCTGGAGGGAGATAAGAAGGCCAAGGACAAGAAGAAGATGTGGGTCTAAAGCTTGGAGCTCCTTTCATAGCTCGGGAGATAGAATACTTTTGTTTTTATGTGGAAGTTGCACTTTGTGATATCTTTGTACTTAAGCTATTCTGATCCCCTCTATTATACTCAGAACCTTTCTTTTGTAACCATGCTTGGATTAGCTGCTCTGTTATCTCCTGACAAGTCTAGATTGTGGTATGATTTTCAGAGTTCAGTTCAGTGGTTCTATTCATGCCTCAGCCAACTAGAGATTGGTCCATTCTAAACTGGAACACTAGAGATCTTAATGACCCTAAAAAATGAACTGCCATTTCAAACAAGATTGAGAAGTCCAAAAGCTCCATCCTTTGTCCGCAAGAGACTAAAAAAGAGCTCATTGATCCTTCCTTCCTCAAGAATTTCTGCCCTAGAAGTTTTTCTAAGTTTGAATTATTGCCTTCGGTTGGGGCCTCTGGAGGCCTACTTGTTGCTTGGAATGATCATGTTTTCTCCGGCGTTTTATTCCACATCAATGACTTCTCCATCTCCATCCAATTCACTTCCAAGCATAATGGAGACTCCTGGATCCTGTCTAATTTTTATGGACTTTGTCAGTGATACGTCTCTGTCTATCTATAATTTTTGATAGTTCCATGCCAATATTCTACAACTTTCATATACTTTTGGCAACTTTTTATACTATTTTTGGGACTAACATATTGATCCAGTGCCCAATGCCAGTTCCTGTTTGTTGCATGTTTTTTGTTTCACAGAATATCCATATCAAACGGAGTCCAAACGGGATAAAAACTGACGGAGATTTTTTTTGGAATATATATGATTTTTGGGAAGAAAAATCCACGCGAGAGGATGCCTGAGGGGGCCACGAGGCAGGGGGGCACGCCCCAGAGGGGGTAGGCACGCCCCTGACCCTCGTGGCCACCCTGTAAGGCAGTTGGTGCCCTTCTTTAGCCGCAGGAAAGCTAATATCCGGATAGAGATCGTGTTAAAATTTCAGCCCAATCGGAGTTACGGATCTCCGGGAATATAAGAAAAGGTGAAAGGGAAGAATCTGAGAATGCAGAAACAGAGAGAGACAGAGAGACATATCCAATCTCGGAGGGGCTCTCGCCCCTCCCACGCCATGGAGGCCAAGGACCAGAGGGGAAGCCCTTCTCCCATCCAGGGAGGAGGTCAAGGAATAAGAAGATGAAGGGGCCCCCTCTCCCCTTCTCTTCCAGTGGCGCCGAAACGCTGCCGTGGCCATCATCATCACCGCCAATCTTCACCAACAACTTCACCGCCATCATCACCAACTCTTCCCCCCTCTATGCAGCAGTATAACCTCTCTGTTACCCGCTGTAATCTCTACTTAAACATGGTGATCAACGCTATATATTATTTCTCAATGATGTATGGCTATCCTATGATGTTTGAGTAGATCCATTTTGTCTTATGGGCTATTTGATTATCAAGAGTGGTTTGAGTTGCATGTTTTATTATTGGTGCTTTCCTATGGTGCTCTCCATGTCGCGCAAGCGTGAGGGATCCCCGCTGTAGGGTGTTGCAATACATTCATGATTCGCTTATAGTGGGTTGCGTGAGTGACTGAAACACAAACCCAAGTAAGGGGGTTGTTGCGTATGGGATAAAGAGGACTTGATACTTTAATGCTATGGTTGGGTTTTACCTTAATGATTTTTAGTAGTTGCGAATGCTTGCTAGAGTTCCGATCATAAGCGCATATGATCCAAGTAGAGGAAGTATGTTAGCTTATGCCTCTTCCTCATGTAAAATTGCAATAATGATTACCGGTCTAGTTATCGATTGCCTAGGGACAAATAACTTTCTCGTAACAAAAAGCTCTTTACTAAAACTAACTTATTTGTGTCTTTACCTAAACAGCCCCTACTTTTTATTTACATAATCTTTATTATCTTGCAAACCTATCCAACAACACCTACAAAGTACTTCTAGTTTCATACTTGTTCTAGGTAAAGTGAACATCAAGCGTGCGTAGAGTTGTATCGGTGGTCGATAGAACTTGAGGGAATATTTGTTCTGCCTTTAGCTCCTCGTTGGGTTCGACACTCTTACTTATCGAAAACTGTTGCAATCCCCTATAATTGTGGGTTATCAAGACCTTTTTCTGGCGCCGTTGCCGGGGAGCAATAACGTGGGGTGAATATTCTCGTGTGTGCTTGTTTGCTTTATCACTAAGTAATTTTTATTTGCTGTTCTTAGTTGTTCTTTATCTTTAGTTATGGATATGGAACACAAAATACCAAAAAAATTAGGTGTACTTGCTACTCATGGAGATGGGGAACCTCCTAAAACCCTTGATGCTGGTTATGTGAAAGATATTATGTACTACTTTAATAATCCTGAGAAAACCCCATTCAATTATGTAATGGGAGTAAAGTTGGATCAATGTGAGTACTTTAGGGATTATCGCTTGACACAAAAAGGGAAACTATTATGGGATCAAATTCATATATTGAATTGGTATGCTAGGCAACTATGCTTGAGATACGATTATACTTGTTGCTCTAGGATGAAGGCTCCACACCTTCCCTTTTTATGCGAATTTAATGATAATAAAACCTTAACTTCTTATGCTAATGGTATATATGATTACTATGATGTGGAACAAATAGAAGAATTTGTTGCTTTTATGGGTGCTTATGAAATTGAATCTATGTTTAAAGAGTTTGAAGATTTTGATGATCCGGTTTGTAGACCTGAAAATTTAGCTATCCTTAAATATTGCTATGAGAATTATGAATACAATTCCGACATTAATGCACTTATTGAGAAAGTCTCCGCTGTCCAAGAAGAGACTAATATTTTGTAGGAATCTATGGAAGAAGAAGTTGATGAAACTGTGAGCTCATTGGATGAAAAAGATAAGGAGGAGAGCGAAGAACAAAAAGAGGAAGAGCGGATTGATCACCCATGCCCACCTTCTAATGAGAGTAACTCTTAAACTCATACATTGTTTAATTCCCCTTCATGCTTACCGAAGGATGAATGCTATGATAATTGCTATGATCCCATTGATTCTTTTGAGATATCCCTTTTTGATGATGCTTGCTATGCTTGTGGCCAAGATGCCAATATGAATTATGCTTATGCAGATGAACTTGCTATAGTTCCTTATGTTAAACATGAAATTGTTGCTATTGCACCCACACATGATAGTCCTATTATCTTTTTGAATTCTCCCAACTACACTATATCGGAGAAGTTTACCCTTATTAAGGATTATATTGATGGGTTGCCTTATACCGTTGCACATGATGATTTTGATAGATATAATATGCATGTGCTTGCTGCTCCTACTTGCAATTATTATGAGAGAGGAACTATATCTCCACCTCTCTATGTTTCCAATACAACAAAATTGCAAGAAACTGTTTATACTATGCATTGGCCTTTACTTTGTGTGCATGAATTGTTCTTTTATGACATGCCGATGCATAGGAAGAGAGTTATACTTCGTTGTTACATGATATGTTTTACTTTGTTCTCACTACTAAATTACAAATCATTGTTAATTAAAATTGGCTTTGATATACCTTGGTATCCGGGTGGATTCACTACTTGAGCACTATATGCCTAGCTTAATGGCTTTAAAGAAAGCGCTGCCAGGGAGACAACCCGGAAGTTTTAGAGAGTCACTTATTTCTGTTGAGTGCTTTCATATAGTTTAAAAACAAAAAAAATAAAGAGGGGAACCCAAAACTTTTTCAAAAAGGAAAGTGAAAGTGAGAAAGACAAGCATTGTTGAAGTGGGGGAGCTCCTTGAACTTTGTTCATGCTCACGGAAACTTTGTGAATCTTTATTACAGAAAATTTTCAATAAAAATAATTACCCCCTTGTACAATTCCATTGTATTATAAAAATAATGTGCCAAGGTTTGCCTTTAGGATGTTTACATTTGCTTGATGGTTTGTACGGTGCAGGGCAGAAACTTTGGCTGTAGTGCGCGATTTTAAATTTTTATCTGGAACGTCAAATGGTTCTGATTCTTTTTGCACTGTCTTTCTATACAAATTTTTTATTTTTACTAATTTTCGCATAATTTTTCAAGTATCATAAGTATGGTGAATGTTCATATTATTACAGACTGTTATGTTTTAGACAGATTCTGTTTTTGATGCATAGTTTGCTTGTTTTGATGAAACTATCGATTTATATCAGTGGATCAAGCCATGGAAAAGCTATATTACAGCCGACACAATGCAAAAACAAAATATGAATTGGTTTGCAACAGTACTTAGAGTAGTGATTTGCTTTATTATACTAACGGATCTTACCGAGTTTTCTATTGAAGTTTTGTGTGGATGAAGTGTTCGATGATCGAGAATGTCTCGATGTGAGAAGAAGGAAGAGAGGCAAGAGCTCAAGCTTGGGGATGCCAGAGGCACCCCAAGTAAATATTCAAGTAGATTCAGGCGCCCCTCTTTCTTCAACAAGTATCGGTATGTTTTCGGATTCGTTTTGTTCATGCGATATGTGCAATCTTGGAGCGTCTTTTGCATTTAGTTTTCATTTTTCTTTTATGCACCATGCTAGTACGAGATAGTCCTTGGTTGATTATAGAATACTCATTGCACTTCAATTATACCTTTTGAGTATGGCTTTATAGAATGCTTCATGTGCTTCACTTATATCATTTGAAGTTTGGATTGCCTGTTTCTCTTTACATAGAAAACCGCCATTTGTAGAATGCTCTTTTGCTTCACTTATATTTGTTAGAGCGTGGGAATATCTTTTGTAGAAAGAATTAAACTCTCTTGCTTCACTTATATCTATTTAGAGAGATGACAAGAACTGGTCATTCACATGGTTAGTCATAAAATCCTACATAAAACTTGTAGATCACTGAATATGATATGTTTGATTCCTTGCAATAGTTTTGCGATATAAAGATGGTGATATTAGATTCATGCTAGTGGGTAGTTGTGGACTAGTAGAAATACTTGTGTTGAGGTTTGTGATTCCCATAGCATGCACGTATGGTGAACCGTTATGTAACAAAGTCAGAGCATGATTTATTTATTGATTGTCTTCCTTATGAGTGGCGGTCGGGGACGAGCGATGGTCTTTTCCTACCAATATATCCCCCTAGGAGCATGCGCGTAGTACTTTGTTTCGATAGCTAATAGACTTTTGCAATAAGTATGTGAGTTCTTTAAGACTAATGTTGAGTCCATGGATTATACGCACTCTCACCCTTCCACCATTGCTAGCCTCTCTAGTACCGCGCAACTTTCGTCGGTACCATAAACCCACCATATACCTTCCTCAAAACAGCCACCATACCTACCTATCATGGCATTTCCATAGCCATTCCGAGATATATTGCCATGGAACTTCCATCATCATCATATACATGACTTGAGCATTCATTGTCATATTGCTTTGCATGATCGTAAGATAGCTAGCATGATGTTTTCATGGCTTGTCTGTTTTTTGATGTCATTGCTACACTAGATCATTGCACATCCCGGTATACTGCCGGAGGCATCCATATAGAGTCATATCTTTGTTCTAGTATCGAGTTGTAATATTGAGTTGCATGTAAATAAAAGTGTGATGATCATCATTATTAGAGCATTGCCCCAGTGAGGAAAGGATGATGGAGACTATGATTCCCCCACAAGTCGGGATGAGACTCCGGACGAACAAAATAAAAAAAATAAAAAAGAGAAAGGCCAAAAAAAAGAGAAGGCCCAAAAAATAAAAAATAAAAAATAAAAAATGAGAGAAAAAGAGAGAAGGGGCAATGTTACTATCCTTTTACCACACTTGTGCTTCAAAGTAGCACCATGTTCTTCATATAGAAAGTCTCTTGAGTTATCACTTTCATATACTAGTGGAAATTTTCATTATAGAACTTGGCTTGTATATTCCAATGATGGGCTTCCTCAAACGGAGGTCTTCATGAGCAAGTAAGGTGGATGCACACCCACTTAGTTTCAGTTTGAGCTTTCATACACTTATAGCTCTAGTGCATCCGTTGCATGGCAATCCCTACTCACTCACATTGATATCTATTGATGGGCATCTCCATAGCCCGTTGATACGCCTAGTTGATGTGAGACTATCTTCTCCTTTTGTCTCCTCCACAACCACCATTCTATTCCACCTATAGTGCTATGTCCATGGCTCACGCTCATGTATTGCGTGAAAGTTGAAAAGGTTTGAGAACGTCAAAAGTATGAAATAATTGCTTGGCTTGTCATCGGGGTTGTGCATGATGTGAATATTTTGTGTGGTGAAGATGGAGCATAGCCAGACTATATGACTTTGTAGGGATAACTTTATTTGGCCATGTTATTTTGAAAAGACATGATTGCTTTATTAGTAGGCTTGAATTATTATTGGTTTTATGTCAAATGATAGACTATTGCTTTGAATAACTCGTATCTTAATATTCATGCCATGATTAGATATGTGATCAAGATTATGCTAGGTAGCATTCCACATCAAAAATTATCCTTTTTATCATTTACCTACTCGAGGACGAGCAGGAATTAAGCATGGGGATGCTGATACGTCTCCGTCATATCTATAATTTTTGATTGTTCCATGCCAATATTCTACAACTTTCATATACTTTTGGCAACTTTTTATACTATTTTTGGGACTAACATATTGATCCAGTGCCCAGTGCCAGTTCTTGTTTGTTGCATGTTTTTTGTTTCGCGGAATATCCATAACAAACGGAGTCCAAACGGGATAAAAACTGACGGAGATTTTTTTTGGAATATATATGATTTTTGGGAAGAAAAATCCACGTGAGACGATGTCCGAGGGGGCCATGAGGCAGGGGGCGCGCCCCAGGGGGGCAGGCGCGCCCCTGACCCTCGTGGCCACCCCTTATGGCGGTTGGTGCCCTTCTTTCGCCGCAAGAAAGCTAATATCCGGATAGAGATCATGTTAAAATTTCAGCCCAATCGGAGTTACGGATCTCCAGGAATATAAGAAACGGTGAAAGGGAAGAATCTGAGAACGCAGAAACAGAGAGAGACAGAGAGACAGATCCAATCTCGGAGGGGCTCTTGCCCCTCCCACGCCATGGAGGCCAAGGACCAGAGGGAAAACCCTTCTCCCATCTAGGGAGGAGGTCAAGGAAGAAGAAGACGAAGAGGCCCCCTCTCCCCTTCTCTTCCGGTGGCACCGGAATGCTGCCGTGGCCATCATCATCACCGCAATCTTCACCAACAACTTCACCGCCATCATCACCAACTCTTCCCCCCTTTATGCAGCGGTTTAACCTCTCTCTTACCCGCTGTAATATCTACTTAAACATGGTGCTCAATGCTATATATTATTTCCCAATAATGTATGGCTATCCTATGATGTTTGAGTAGATCCATTTTGTCTTATGGGCTATTTGATGACCAAGATTGGTTTGAGTTGCATGTTTTATTATTGGTGTTGTCCTATGGTGCTCTCCGTGTTGTGCAAGCATGAGGGATCCCCGCTGTAGGGTGTTGCAATACGTTCATGATTCGCTTATAGTGGGTTGTGTGAGTGACGGAAACACAAACCCGAGTAAGGGGGTTGTTGCGTATGGGATAAAGAGGACTTGATACTTTAATGCTATGGTTGGGTTTTACCTTAATGATCTTTAGTAGTTCTGGATGCTTGCTAGAGTTCCAATCATAAGTGCATATGATCCAAGTAGAGAAAGTATGTTAGCTTATGCCTCTCCGTCATATAAAATTGCAATAATGATTACCGGTCTAGTTATCGATTGCCTAGGGAAAAAATACCTTTCTTGTCACAAAAAGCTCTTTACTAAAACTAACTTATTTGTGTCTTTACCTAAACAACCCCTACTTTTTATTTACGTAATATTTATTATCTTGCAAAGCTATCCAACAACACCTACAAAGTACTTCTAGTTTCATACTTGTTCTAGGTAAAGCGAACATCAAGCGTGCGTAGAGTTGTATCGGTGGTTGATAGAACTTGAGGGAATATTTGTTCTGCCTTTAGCTCCTCGTTGGTTTTGACACTCTTAGTTATCGAAAACTGTTGCAATCCCCTATACTTGTGGGTTATTAGTTAGCAAAATGAGAGAACAATTTTCCTTGACTGGTTTCAAACCTTTTAATTGCCAGATAATACTGAGTGGATTGTTTTGGGAGACTTCAACTACATTAGGTATCCACATAACAGGAACAGAGATGGGGGGAACATTAATGATATTCTTTCATTTAATGAGGCCATTAGCAGACAAGCCCTGATTGAAATCCCTTTCAGAGGCATAAATTTCACTTAGAGTAACATGCAGGATGCTCCTCTTCTTGAAAAGTTGGACTGGTGTTTCACTTCTGAAGCATGGACACTTAAATACCCTGCCACTTTTGCCTTCCCTCTTGCTAAAACCACTTCAGACGATGTCCCCATCAAAATTTGCATTGGTTCTCATATCCCTAAATACAATATCTTCAGATTTGAAAACTTCTAGCTTGAACATCACCAATTCAGAGATATTGTTCAAAATATTTGGACTCAGCCAATTAATGAACTAGACAGTGCCAAGATCATTGCTACTAAATTTAAGAGGCTGAGAAAAGGACTTAAAAACTGGTCAACGGAGATGTCTGACTTAAAAAAGATTATTGACAACTCTAACTTCCTGATCTTATGCTATGGCCATCTTGAGGAATTTAGATCTCTTTCTGAGGAAGAAGCCAATGGCAGAGACATCCTAAAGACTCACCTGGCAAACACTCTGGAAAATCAAAGAAAATATTGGAAACAGAGAGCCACAATTAGAAAGATCAAGATGGGGGAGGCCAACACCAAATATTTCCAAGCAAAAGCCACCATTAAATTTAGAAACAACTGCATTGCCATGTTAAAAGATGAATCAGGCTTTGAACATCATGATCACCAGGCCAAGGCTGCTATTCTCTTCAGAGCTTTTAAAGACAGGTTGGACACATAGGCAGACACTCAAAATCCATTGTTACTTCACCAACTACTGAATCCCCTGGATGACCCTGCCGAATTGGAAGTTCCTTTCACCAAGGAAGAGATTGACAAGGTGATCAAACATATGCCAGCTGATAAATCTCTAGGACCTTATGGTTTTAATGCTGCTTTCCTCAAGCATTGCTGGGATATTATTGCACAGGATTTCTACAATCTCATTAATGACTTTCATGCTGGGAATGTAAATATACAGAGCATCAACTACTCTTTTATTACTCTCATTCCCAAGAATGACAATGCTACCACTCCATCAGACTTCAGGCCCATTTCTCTGCTGAATTGTACTCTCAAGATCATCACTAAGCTCCTGGCCAACAGATTACAGAAGGTTATCTTAAAACTAGTGCATAAGAATTAATATGGATTTCTGAACAACAGATGCATTCAAGATTGCTTGGCCTGGGCTTATGAGTATGTGCATTAGTGTTTCCAAAGTAGAGAGGAACTTTTTCTGTTAAAATTGGATTTTGAGAAGGCTTTTGATATGCTCAGTCATGATACTATTATACAAGTCCTTCAGGCTAAAGGTTTTGGAGACAAATGGATGCAGTGGATTAAGATGATCTATGGTTCTGGATTTTCTTTATTCCTGCTCAATGGGATCCCTGGCAAACAATTTCTCTGTAAGAAAGGTGTGAGACAAGGAGATCCTATCTCTCCTTTGATATTTTTCATCGTTGCTGATATTCTTCAGTCAATGCTTAATGAAGCAATGCACAATTCTATTATCAGCTCCCCTTTAAGGCACACCTCAAGCCCAGACTACCCTATTATTCAGTATGCAGATGACACAATTTTTTTGGCTCAGGCAGACATCCGACAGGCCCAACAAATCAAACATTTACTGAACTATTATGCTGAATACACTGGGGTCAAGATCAACTACTCTAAATCACTTTGGTATCCATCAACACTCCTCCTGAGAAGATGCAAGAGTTATCAAATTTGCTGGGTTGTAATATTGGTACTCTCCCACACAAATACCTTGGTCTGCCCCTCTGCACTGCCAAAACAAGAATTGAAGATTTTGTGCCTATGCTAAAGAGGATTGAAAATAGGCTGCTAGGCTACTCCACCTTGCTTTCCTCTGGTGACAAACTTACTCTCATAAAGTCAGTATTTACCAGCATGCCAACATTCTTCATGTGCACACTGATGATTCCAAAGACAGTGATCAAGCAAATCAATTCCTACCTCATGAACTGTTTTGGGAGGAAATATGGTACACAGGACATAGATGCTGCACTTATATCATCGGAATAGGTCTGCAAGCCTAAATCACATGGAGGGCTTGGTGTTCTTGATTTGCACACCCATAATAAAGCTCTACTTATGAAGTCCTTATATAAGTTCTTCAATAGAGCTGACATTCCATGGGTGAATATTATCTGGGAGTCTTATTATCAACACTCTTTACCCAGTGAGAGAATGATTGGATCTTTCTGGTGGAAAGCAATGCTCAAACTTCTACCCACTTTCAGGCTCCTGCATGTTTGTAAAGCTGGCACTGGAGACACCATTAGATTCTGGGAAGACAATTGGCAAGACACCCCTTTGCAAACTCAGTATCCAGAACTGTTCTCTTTTGCAATCAACAAAGAAATCACACTTGGTAATGTGCAACAACTTGAGGACCTCAGCCAACTGTTCCACATGCCTTTATCCCTGGAAGCATTTAATCAGTTTAATGTCATTGAAGGGATCATCATGAACAGATCATCCACAGCTGATAGAGACTACTGGTATACTGGTGGTATCTCAACCAAATTTTCCTCTATGAAATTATACAAAGTGATCATGGGACCAAGCACAACTCACATCATTTTTAAGAAGCTTTGGCATGCGGCATGTAGACTCAGACATAAAATTTTCTTCTGGCTCCTTCTCCATGATAGGATCAATACTAGAAACATGCTACATCGCAGAAGCATGTATCTTGAGGATTACAATTATGCTCTATGTGGGGATGGCACAGAGGAGACTTCTCTCCACCTATTTTGGGACTACCCATTTGCGTGGACCTGTTGAAACATAATCACTCCCTCCAAAGTCAAAGGCATCTCTACCTACGATGAAATACTCCTCACTCTGGATCAGCTGCCGACAGATATTGCAATGGAAATTGTGATTTTGGGTTGTTGGAGCCTCTGGCTTACAAGGAATGATAAGATCTTCAGACAGGCTCCGATTCATCTAGCTACTTGGAAATTCTACCTAAGAGAAAGTCTACAGATCACTACTTTTCGAGCTAAGCATGAAAAGGCCACGATGATCAATAATTGGATAACACTTCATCTGTAATCATTACATGTTTCATAGAACCGGTATTGGTTGACATTCTTGCTCGGACATGGCATGTCATGTATTATTTGTACTTTGTTGCATTTTATAATGAAAATTACTGTAGAACGATTGTTCTATGGTTTTGGCTCAAAAAAAGAATTGTATGTTTTCAAACACCTTGTAATTTCTTTGGTTCCAGATAGACCAGCATCCAATAGTAATAATTTCCACAAAGAAGTCCCACTTGTATCTTTTTCTAGCCTCCATGATCATCATATTAATATTTAGGTCAGTGTTACATTCCATGTTTATGCTCCACCAGAAGCCTTGGCTAAAAGGGTAGCTGAAGAGTAGATGCATTCTATCTTCCATATTATGATCATTGCATAGGACACATACTGTACTCTCCAGGTGGATTTTTTTTCTGGTAAGCAGTTCATAGGTATTGATTCTATCACTGAGTAACAGCCAACAAAAGAATTTGTGTTTAGGTAGACAACATGATTTCCAAATCCATTGCATGGGTAGTGGCGCCTGTTGGTTTCCCATTAAGGCATTATAGATTTTCTTAGCTGTGAATTTTGAATTCCCCCACATGGAAGCCAATATTTCCTTGTCTTGTCTATCACTGATTGAATCCAGTTATTCCGTCAACAAGTTGAATTGATCATAGGCAATCATAGACAATGGGAGCTGAAATATGTCGTGGTATTCAGTCACATTTTTTGCTTGTTGGATAGATATGTTCTCATCTATAGCAAAAGAGTGAATTTCTGCCCATTTGTGCTTCAAATGTTTCCATTCCAGACATAATTCCATAATGAGAAATAGTAATACCTTTTATGTATTTGCAAGTGGCCATACCTCTGTATAGATTCGGCAGGCTCAGGTAGTCTCTCCACCAGAAAGATCCTTTGCTGCTACTGGCATGTGGTACTGTATTATTTGAGTAATATGCTTGCTAGATTAAATTTACCCAAGGTATGTTCTCATGGTTATAAAATTTATGGAGGTGCTTGATCAGTAGTGCAATATTTTGAACTCTGAGTTTTAGGACGCCCAGTCCACCTTGATTCTTTGGTTTGCATACCATCTTCCAACTAGCAAGGCATTTTCCTTTTTTGTTGATGTCGTTACCATACCATAGGAAATTTCTGCTAGATTTATTGACATGTTCCAGAACATTGTAATGCACTTTGAATGATCACATTGCAAAAACATGCATTGAAGCAATAACAAAATTTGCATATGTCAGTCTGCCAACATAATTCATAAAATTTGCACCCCAGATAATCTTTTATCAATTCTAATTGGCATGAGGTCATGTACAGATGGTTTGGTGGTTCCAAGTGGCAATACCAAGTAGGTGAATGGTAAGCTTTCCACTCTGCATCCAAAATTATCTACATGGTCTAGTGCAGTGGCATTATCAATGTTAATGGGCACAATAGATGATTTGCTGTAGTTCACAAGAAGACCTATGGACATGCTGAAAAAATGCAGCAAGGATTTGAGAGGCATAAGTTGATTCTTGTCAGCAGGCATCATGAGTAGGGTGCCATCAACATATTGTATAATAGGATATTTCTGTCCATACCTATTTTCCACGGGTAGTGAGATTTCTCCATTCATCCAAGCAAGATGACTATTGTTTGTAGCAGGTCAGCAACTAGGACATAAATTATGGTAGTTAATAGACATGTCGAGTTTTTTTAGTCTAAGGCGAGTTTGTTGTTTGTCCTCTAATTTTTGCAAGGTAAAATCGAACTTGTGGGAGCAATTTTGTAAAGTTGACACACAATTAGAATGATGTGGATTATATGTGCAACATACCAATTTTTATAAATTTGGATGTTAATAGAATCATTCAATGCATATCATATTTCTTTGCATTTTGGAGTTTTTAAAATATTCAAATAATAATTTTCCCACCCGAGAAAAACAAATGAGAGGGGATACGATGACTTCCTCAAAATATAAAAAGAGTGGGAAATTTTATTTTGAATATTACTTTAAGTTTTGGAGTTGTTTGGTATTTATTTTTATTTGCGAAAAGTGCATTAGTTGCATTAGGAAAATTATTTTCAAAATGTTCTGTGCTTAAGTTAATGTTCATTAGGCTCTAAATATTATTTAGTTATTTTAGAAATTTATTTGGTGTTTTTAGAAATTCTTTTGAATTAGTTGTGAGCACTTAGTCTCCAGTAAAAAACACGCACGCAGCCTGGACCGAAACCAGGTTCGGCCCAGGAGCGCCCGACCGGCCCAACTGGCCAATTCGACCCAAGGCCGCCCGTGCACTCGAATTTCCCCGCAACGGTCGACCACCCGCAGCCCCCCTCGCTCGCTAACGCCACCGCCACTGACTGGAGGGCCCTGCTCCACCTCATCTTCCCCAACCTCCCACTTTCCCCGCTCGGGTGAGCTCGCCGCCGCGCTCCCGCAACCGCCGGGCGAGGCCCTCGTGGATAATGCATATCTGCGGCACCCGCACGCCCTCCCCTCGCCTATAAATGCCCCGAGCTCCCCTCTGTCGACCTCGCCGTCCCGCTTCTCCCCACGCCGCTCACAGCCGTCGTGCTACCCGTTCGCATCTCGCCGGAGCAGTTCTTCGCCCGTAGACCTCTCCGACCCTTCCTTTTCTGTAAAACTTCTTAGCCCGCCGAGGCGCATCCTTTTGACACTATTTTTGCCCGTAGGTCCCGTCGGAGACGCCGCACCGTCGACGCCGGAGCCGCCGGAGCACCGAAGGCCGCCGTCTTCGCCCCACCCCGCCCCGTTCGGACGCCGCCGACGCACCCCGACGCCACCATCCGGACGCCCTCGACGCGCCGCACCTCCCTGTCTTCTTCCCCGTTGACGAGGACCACCACAGGCGCCGCCCCCTCCATCACCGACGTCACGCCGCCGTCCTCTGCTCGTCGCCGACGTCGCCAGCAGCTGTAAGCCGCCGCACCTCCCCTCGTTCGTTAGATCGAAGATCCACGGCCCAGATTAGATTAGGTCCGATTTTTTTTATTATTTCGCGAAGGGGTACGCGGTTAACCGCGGTTCCCTTAGACCGTGCGGTTTATCTAAACCGAGCATCAGTTTTCTTTATTTAGCCACCGCCCTTGTTTTTTTTTATTTGGCGGCCGTTCGCCGTATAGTCTCCGCAGCGGACGCTGCTCGGCCAGCCAGGAGCCGCCATGTGGCCAGGGACCTATTTGCGGTAGTTTTTCTTCACCATTTAGTCCCTGTAAATAGCAGATTAGTCCCTGATCTTGGATTAGCCATAACTTTTTAACCGTAGATCCAAACTTGATGAAACCAGCGGCAAATTCTTTGTATTGTTTAGATCTATCCAGTAGCATAGTTTTTGCAAACTTTTGTCAAATTCAAATTTGAATTTATTTAGATTAGAATTCGAACTTCAAATAGCCATATCTCCCAAACCGTAGCTCCGATTAAGTTGATTCCTTTTGCATGCTGTCACCATAGCAAAGCCCTATCACCTGGACCTTTGTCACAATAATTTTTTCACACACTAGAATCTACCCTTTAATATTTTTACTAGTATGCATAGTATGCACTATATTTCACATCACTCTTTGAACCTTAGGCCTATGTTGTTTTGCACTTAGAGTATTTCCGTAGTAGCTTAGTGTGTTGTATGTTCATTTGGTTTTTCCGAGACTTTTTGCTATGCATGTTCTTTTGGCCTCTGGAATGTTGCTTATGTTTGTTTATCTTCTTTGCGATAGATTGCCCGGAGTGCGAAGCAGAATATTATCAGTCTTTAGAATTCAACCAGTAGTACCAAGGCAAGTTGCATCTTGATCATGTTTCATTGCCTATGTTTTTATTATGCACTTAGTTCTTTGCGGTAGGACTGCATGGTAGGAAACTGGTGCCACATGACTTTGCTTTTCACCCAGTAGTTCATTGAGGTAGGTCTGAACCATATAACTTTGTCACCATCGTTTTACTTTATGTTGCTATGCTAATTAGACATGGATTGGGGAGTGATCATTGTAAAGTTTGAGTGACAATGTAGTAAATAAGACCTAAGTTAAATAATGAACTACCTGGGCAGAAACTTGTGGGAATGGTGGCGAAGTACAGTGGGGCACGCATGCGAAATCCATGGTGGTGCACCACTAGTGGACCGTCCGCTCAGGCTCAAAGAGATCAATCGTATTCCCATGCCTAGAAGCTTACGTGTGCAGCCACAGGCCAATATGGGCTCTGGCTTAGTTGAGTAGTTAGTGTGACCCCTTCCGGGATGGGCTAGCAGATGTAGA
Organism: Triticum aestivum; assembly: GCF_018294505.1. Lineage (NCBI taxonomy): Eukaryota > Viridiplantae > Streptophyta > Magnoliopsida > Poales > Poaceae > Triticum > Triticum aestivum. Next base: position 361,540,404 of record NC_057794.1, read on the forward strand.
ATGATGTAGGTGTACCGGCCTATCCGTGGGTTAAGGGGGAACATTTTTGAAAGGCTATGTCTCGATCTTCCGATCATGGAGGTGGTCGAGTCTTGTGGGGAAAAGTGCACAACCTCTGCAGAGTTTTCAACCTAATCGATTAGCCGTGTCCTCGGTTACGGACAACTTGAGCATCTAGGAGTGGAAATGCCGGGAGATCTCATCACCTTTAATTAAACAATTGGGTTTTAAATGAAACTTGGGGACGGATGGAGTTGGATTTGCCAACACATCCTATGCAAATGTGTAGTAGTAGAATAACAATCTTTTCTAATAGGGAAAAACTAGCTTTATGCAAAAACTAAACTTAGAGCTTTCCACCAGCCAAACTGCATGTAAAATTAGGTTCATTACATTATGATGTGACTTGCGAGTACATTCAATGTACTGACCCAGTTGGCTGCAACTTATCACGTTGCAGATATATCCGACGAGGATTAAGGTGCGATAGGTCGATGTTCTACACTCAACCTTGCTCGTGGAGTGGGACTCATTTACTTCTTTGCTTCCGCAATATTTGCTTATTGGCTCTATGCCCTATTTTGTAATAAATGTATTGCTCCTGGACTATCGATGTAATAAAGAGATGTGTGTTATTTCTGTTATTTCATCGCGTACTGTGTGTGCTAGCAAGTCGATCTAGGGACTAGCACAGTAAGCACAGAGACTTCGACTCTTACCGAGTCGGGTCGCTACAAGATGGTATCAAAGCACACGTTGACAGTAGGACGCGACCCCTAGAAATGGAGAAAAGCCATAGGATAAAAACTATATTTTTCATTTTTCGCATATATCCTTTGGTCTCATACCTTCTCTGCTTCAATACTAATTTCTTCTCTTTTTCAAAATGTAGATGTTGTCCACCCTTGTTGAGTTCGAGCAGCCCGATGAGACCATGCCCTTTGGAAGGCAGCTGGTGAAGATCACGAAGCACCTGAAGATTGGGCTTCCCACATTCACTGGAACCTTCACAGCCACCCTGCCCGGGGAGACACGTTGGAGGATCGATGCTCATATCCCCAGACGCATCCTCGGAAACCGCACCAAGCCTATTGATTTCCATGTGGATACCGCAACATGGGGCTTGGGCAGGGGTATCGCTGCTCACATTGCTCTCGGACGCATTCGGGAGGTGTATGACGAAGACCTCAAGAGGACCTCCTTCGTGATGTATGGACACCGCGACGCAGATGGAGATGTGGTGCGTACCCTGGAGGATGAGACGATAGCATCCCATATCCAGGACATGGAGGAGCACATTCGTATGATGGAGCTGGAGCTGTCCGACAACATGGTCGTCATCAAGAACCTCATGACCCGCAAGGCCGAGCTAGAGGAGGAGCTCCAGGACGCTCGCATCGAGCATGAAGAGGAGCTGGATGCACTGCAGGATAAGATAGACGACCTGAAGCTTGAGCTCGAGGAGGCCGAGGAGAAGCTGGATGAGGGAGAAAACATCCAAGAGGATCACTCGTATGGTGCCTATGTCAGCCAGGAGAGGGACCAAAATGATGAGCTCGGAGATGACGACACGAAGAGCGATGCGAGGACACCCGATGTCGACATGGTTGACTGGTCCTCATCTGATGAGAGTTAGATGTTATACCACCATGAGATTTTAGAAATTCGATTTTATTATCCGATTAGTTTTATTTCATTTGTAAGACCTTGTCAAATCTTGTGACATGGCTTACCTTAGGTTTGATTATTCATGTGAACCTCTTTGTTTGAAATTGAATTGGAGTGATTTGAAGTTTTATTGCTATCATGTGCATATGGGTAGTGTGATTTTACTCGCTAGGCCTTGTTCTATTCCAACTCCTCATCCACTCTGAAACCCACCAGATGCCTCCAAGACGTGACCCCGGATTCAACTTTCTGCAGGAGCTTAAGCAATTGATCCAGCAACAGAATGCTCTTATGCAGATGCTCATTCAGAACCAGAACCAGAACAACAACAACAACCCACCGCCGCCATCCCCGGTTGACAATCTTACCCATTTTCTGAGGCTGAACCCACCCGTATTCTCCAGCAGCACTGAGCCGATCGTCGCAGATGACTGGCTCCGCAAGATAGGAAGGGAGCTGGCCACGACAGGATGCAATGATGCTGAGAAGGTGAAGTTTGCTGCCCAGCAGCTGGATGGACCGGCCACTGCTTGGTGGGAGAACTACACCACCATGCACCCCATGGAGAATGTGACTTGGGCTTAGTTCCAGCGGGCGTTCCGCACTGCTCATGTTTTAGCTGGAGCCATGAGTCTGAAGAAGAAAGAGTTCCACATCTTGCGCCAGGGAGGACACATGGTATCTCAGTATGTTGACGAGTTCAGTAAGTTGGCCCGTTACGCCCCAGAGGACGTGGCCACCGATGCAGCCAAGCAGGAAAATTTTCTGGAGGGACTGAACAATGAGTTGGGAGTTCTGTTGACTGTGGCAACATTTTCGGACTATCAGGAGCTGGTTGATAAGGCTACCATTCTTGAAGGCAAGCACCAGCAGATGGAGAATCATAAGAGGAAGTACGGTCATGGGAAGTATAACTCGGGAGTTCAACAGAAACCCCGATATAGCCCGTACTCAGGGAGTTCTGGATCAGGCACTAGCAAGTTTGGAGGGAATCACCGTAACCATGGGAGCCACATTCATCATGGAGGGAATGGACACAACCACCATGGTCACAAGCAGGGCAATGGTAATGGAGGAAATGGCAATCAGCAGCATTTCAATTCTTCCACACCGATGAAGAAGGACCTGAGTCACATCACCTGCTTCAAGTGCAAGAAGATAGGTCACTACTCCAATGAGTGCCCTGAGGCACAGAATGGAAATGGCAATGGCAATGGCAATGGGAATTCTGGAGGCAAGAAGCCCAATCCTTTCACTAAGGGACATGTGAATCATGTCAATGTGGAGGAGGTTTATGAGCAGCCTGACACAGTGATTGGTAAGTTCTTGGTTAATTCATTTCCAGCACTCATTCTTTTTGACACTGGTGCATCGCATTCATTCATATCAAGGGGATTTGTGGATAAACATAAGTTTCCTACCATAGCTCTTAAGGCACCCATTCTAGTGAGTTCCCCAGGAGCCGAGTCTATGGCTAGTCAGGGATGTTTCCAATTGCCTCTGAACATAGGGGGACATGTTTTCCCCACAAATATGATTATACTAGAATCGCAAGGGTTGGATGTAATCCTAGGGATGGATTGGATGTCCAAGTATGCGGGAAACATTGATTGTGCTAGTAGATCGATTTTTCTCACCACCCCAGAGAAGAAGAGGATCAAGTACGTATCCAGGCTTAAGCCTAAGAGGACTCAGGTGAACTCTCTTACGGGAGTTGTCCAGGAAGAAGTACCAGTGGTGAAGGATTATCCCGATGTATTTTTGGATGAGTTACTGGGTATGCCGCCAGATCGGGAGATTGAGTTGCTGCTAGGCACAGGGCCTATCTCCAAGAGGCCGTATCGAATGCCTGCTAATGATTTGGAGGAAGTCAAGAAACAGATTAAGGAGTTACTAGAGAAAGGGTATATTCGCCCGAGTTCATCACCTTGGGGAGCCCCAGTACTTTTAGTGGAGAAGAATGATGGAACCTTTAGAATGTGTGTGGATTACCGCTCTTTGAATGAGGTTACCATCAAGAACAAGTATCCTCTATCGATGATCAATGACTTGTTTGACCAGCTAGAAGGAGCTAGTGTTTTCTCCAAGATCGATCTTCGATCGGGTTATCACCAGTTGAAAATTCGTGAGAAGGATATACCAAAGACAGCTTTTACCACAAGGTATGGGCTTTATGAGTATACAGTCATGTCCTTTGGTTTGACTAATGCCCCTACCTATTTTATGAACATGATGAACAAAGTATTCATGGAGTTCCTGGATAAGTTTGTTGTGGTATTCATTGATGACATATTGGTTTACTCCAAGAATGAGGAGGAACATGCTGAACATTTGCGCTTAGTTTTGGAGAAGCTCAGAGAACATCAACTTTATGCCAAGTTCAGCAAGTGTGAGTTTTGGCTGAAGGAAGTCGGATTCCTTGGACATGTAGTGTCAGGTGAAGGGATTGCAGTGGACCCTACCAAGGTAGAGTCAGTCACGGAATGGAATGCACCCACCACAGTTGGCGAGATTCGTAGTTTTCTTGGACTTGCAGGATATTACCGGAGATTTATTGAAAATTTCTCCAAGATTGCCAGGCCCATGACATCATTGTTGAAAAAGGACACCAAGTTCGTTTGGACTGAAGAGTGTGAAGCCAGCTTTCAAGAGTTGAAGAAGCGTTTGGTTACAGCCCCAATGTTAGTCCTGCCTGACATACACAAGGACTTTCAGGTGTATTGTGATGCTTCACGTCAGGGACTTGGAGGTGTTCTTATGCAATAGGGGAAAGTTGTAGCTTATGCTTCACGACAGCTTCGACCTCATGAGTTGAACTATGCCACGCATGATTTGGAGTTGGCAGCTGTAGTGCATGCACTCAAGACATGGAGACACTATCTTATTGGGAATCGTTGTGATGTTTACATGGATCACAAGAGTTTGAAGTATATCTTCATGTAGAAGGAGTTGAATCTCAGGCAAAGGAGATGGTTGGAACTTATAAAGGATTATGACATGAGTCTGCATTATCATCCAGGCAAAGCCAATGTTGTGGCAGATGCTTTGAGCCATAAGAATCATGTTAATACCCTTATAGCAGGAGGTTTACCTCAGGAATTATGCGATGAACTTAGAGACCTGCAATTGGAAATAGTTCCAAGAGGTTATGTTGCCGCACTCGAGGTGCAGTCCACCTTGTTGGGAAGAATCAGAGAAGCCCAGAAGTTGGACCAAGGTATTGCTGAGATCAAAGAAATGATGAGCAAAGGGAAAGCAGAAGGATTCCGTGAGGATGAACATGGAACCATATGGTTTGAGCAACAGATTTGTGTACCCAATGACCTAGTGATCAGGAAGTTGATTCTTCAGGAGGCTCATGACTCACCATATTCGATACACCCAGGCAATACCAATATGTATTTGGACTTGAAGGAAAGTTTTTGGTGGGAAGGTATGAAGCGAGAAATTGCCGAGTATGTGGCAATATGTGATGTATGTCAGAGAGTAAAGGCAGAACATCAGAAACCAGCAGGATTACTTCAGCCGTTGCCGATACCTGATTGGAAATGGGATAAACTTGGTATGGACTTTATCACGGGGTTACCCAGGACCCGTTCGGGTTATGATTCCATTTGGGTGATAGTGGATCGTTTGACCAAGGTTGCTCACTTCATTCAAGTGAAGACCACCTATACAAGTGCTAAGCTGGCAAAGATATATATGACTAGGATCGTATGTCTGCATGGAGTTCCAAGGAGCATCGTATTGGATAGAGGAACACAGTTTACCTCCAAGTTTTGGAAATAGTTACACGAAACTTTGGGTACCAGGCTAGAGTTCAGTACAGCCTTCCACCCACAGACTGATGGGCAGACAGAGAGAGTCAATCCGATTCTAGAGGACATGTTGAGAGCGTGTCCGCTAGACTATGGGTCTAGTTGGGATGATAACTTACCCTACGCAGAGTTCTCGTACAACAACAGCTACCAAGCCAGTTTGCAGATGGCCCCTTTTGAGGCATTGTCTGGAAGGAAATGCAGGACACCTTTGATGTGGGATGGAGTTGGAGATCACAAGTTGTTTGGACCTGATTTGATCAGGGATTCTGAGGAGAAGGTCAAATTGATTCGTGATAGAATTAAGATAGCCCAGTCAAGGCAGAAAAGTTATGCCGATGCTAAACGCAAGGAAGTGATCTATGAAGTGGGAGATAGAGCATATCTTCAAGTGTCTCCACTTCGAGGTATTAAAAGATTTTGAGTCAAAGGAAAGTTAGCACCAAGATTTGTGGGACCATACAAAGTTCTGGAACATAGAGGAGAGGTTGCATACCAGTTGGAATTACCAGAGGCTTTGTCGGGAGTTCATGATGTGTTTCATATTTCCCAGCTGAAGAAGTGTCATGCAGAGATGGCAGACATTCCTTTGATAGATACAGTGCCACTCGAGGCAATTCAGTTGGAGAATGATCTGACTTATGAGGAGAAGCCTATTAAGATTCTTGAGACTGCAGAGAGAATCACTCGTACCAAGATCATCAAGTTCTGCAAAGTTCAGTGGAGTCACCATACCAAGGAGGAAGCCACTTGGGAACGAGAGGAAGATCTTAGGCAGGACCATCCGTACCTTTTTGCTGGCCAACCCGAATCTCGAGGACGAGATTCATCTTAAGGGGGGTAGGTTTGTAACATCCCAATTTTTATTAATTTGGATGTTAATAGAATCATTCAATGCATATCATATTTCTTTGCATTTTGGAGTTTTTGAAATATTCAAATAATAATTTTCCCACCCGAGAAAAACAAATGAGAGGGGATAAGATGACTTCCTCAAAATATAAAAAGAGTGGGAAATTTTATTTTGAATATTACTTTAAGTTTTGGAGTTGTTTGGTATTTATTTTTATTTGCGAAAAGTGCATTAGTTGCATTAGGAAAATTATTTTCAAAATGTTCTGTGCTTAAGTTAATGTTCATAAGGCTCTAAATATTATGTAGTTATTTTAGAAATTTATTTGGTGTTTTTAGAGATTCTTTTGAATTAGTTGTGAGGACTTAGTCTCGAGTTAAAAAAACATGCACGCAGCCTGGACCGAAACCAGGTTCGGCCCAGGAGCGCCCGACTGGCCCAGCAGATAATGCATATTTGCGGCACCCGCACGCCCTCCCCGCGCATATAAATGCCCCGAGCTCCCCTCTGTCGACCTCGCCGTCCCGCTTCTCCCCACGCCGCTCACAGCCGCCGTGCTGCCCGTTCGCATCTCGCCGGAGCCGCGCACCTCGCCGGAGCAGTTCGTTGCCCGTAGACCTCTCCGACCCTTCCTTTTCTGTAAAACTTCTTAGCCCGCCGAGGCGCATCCTTTTGACACTATTTTTGCCCCTAGGTCCCGTCGGAGATGCCGCACCGTCGACGCCGGAGCCGCCGGAGCACCGAAGGCCGCCGTCTTCGCCCCGCCCCGTTTGGACACCGCCGACGCACCCCGACGCCACCATCCGGACGCCCTCGACGCGCTGCACCTCCCCGTCTTCTTCCCCGTCGACGAGGACCACCATAGCCGCCACCCCCTTCGTCACTGACGCCGCGCCGCCATCCTCTGCTCGTCGCCGATGTCGCTAGCAGCTGTAAGCCGGTGCACCTCCCCTCGTTTGTTAGATCGAAGATCCATGGCCCAGATTAGATTAGGTCCGGTTTTTTTATTATTTTGCGAAGGGGTACGTGGTTAACCGCGGTTCCCTTAGACCGTGCAGTTTATTTAAACCGAGCGTCGGTTTTCTTTATTTAGCCACCGTTGTTGTTTTTTTCTTATTTGGCGGCCGTTCGCCGTATAGTCTCTGCAGTGGACGCTGCTCGGCTAGCCAGGAGCCGCCACGTGGCCAGGAACCTGTTTGCGGTAGTTTTTCTTCACCATTTAGTCCCTGTAAATAGTAGATTAGTCCCTGATCTTGGATTAGCCATAACTTTTTAACCGTAGATCCAAACTCGATGAAACCAGCGGCAAATTCTTCATATCGTTTAGATCTATCCAGTAGCATAGTTTTGCAAACTTTTGTCAGATTCAAATTTGAATTTATTCAGATTCGAATTCGAACTTCAAATAGCCATATCTCCCAAACTGTAGCTCCGATTAAGTTGATTCCTTTTGCATGCTGTCACCGTAGCAAAGCCCTATCACCTGGACCTTTGTCACAATAATTTTTTCACATACTAGAATCTGCCCTTTAATATTTTTACTAGTATGCATAGTATGCACTATATTTCACATCACTCTTTGAACCTTAGGCCTATGTTGTTTTGCACTTAGAGTATTTCCGTAGTAGCTTAGTGTGTTGTATGTTCATTTGGTTTTTCCGAGACTTTTTGCTATGCATGTTCTTTTGGCCTCTGGAATGTTGCTTATTTTTGTTTATCTTCTTTGCGATAGATTGCCCGGAGTGCGAAGCAGAATATTATCAGTCTTTAGAATTCAACCAGCATTACCAAGGAAAGTTGCATCTTGATCATGTTTCATTACCTATGTTTTTATTATGCACTTAGTTCTTTGCAGTAGGACTGCATGGTAGGAAACTGGTCCCACATGACTTTGCTTTTCACCCAGTAGTTCATTGAGGTAGGTCTGAACCATATAACTTTGTCACCATCGTTTTACTTTATGTTGCTATGCTAAGTAGACATGGATTGGGGAGTGATCATTGTAAAGTTTGAGTGACAATGTAGTAAATAAGACCTAAGTTAAATAATGAACTACCTGGGCAGAAACTTGTGGGAATGGTGGCGAAGTACAGTGGGGCACGCATGGGAAATCCATGGTGGTGCACCACTAGTGGACCGTCCGCTCAGGCTCAAAGAGATCAATCGTATTCCCATGTCTAGAAGCTTATGTGTGCAGCCACAGGCCAATATGGGCTCTGGCTTAGTTGAGTAGTTAGTGTGACCCCTTCCGGGATGGGCTAGCAGATGTAGAATGATGCAGGTGTACCGGCCTATCCGTGGGTTAAGGGGGAACATTTTTGAAAGCCTATGTCTCGATCTTCCGATCATGGAGGTGGTCGAGTCTTGTGGGGAAAAGTGCACAACCTCTGCAGAGTTTTCAACCTAATCGATTAGCCGTGTCCCCGGTTACGGACAACTTGAGCATCTAGGAGTGGAAATGCCGGGAGATCTCCTCACCTTTAATTAAACAGTTGGGTTTTAAATGAAACTTGGGGACGGATGGAGTTGGATTTGCCAACTCATCCTATGCAAATGTGTAGTAGTAGAATAACAATCTTTTCTAATAGGGAAAAACTAGCTTTATGCAAAAACTAAACTTAGAGCTTTCCACCAGCCAAACTGCATGTAAAATTAGGTTCATTACACTATGATGTGACTTGCGAGTACATTCAATGTACTGACCCACTTGGCTGCAACTTATCACGTTGCAGATATATCCGACGAGGATTAAGGTGCGATAGGTCGATGTTCTACACTCAACCTTGCTCGTGGAGTTGGACTCATTTACTTCTTTGCTTCCGCAGTATTTGCTTATTGGCTCTATGCACTATTTTGTAATAAATGTATTGCTCCTGGACTATCGATGTAATAAAGAGATGTGTGTTATTTCTGTTATTTCATCGTGTACTGTGTGTGCTAGCAAGTTGATCCAGGGACTAGCACGGTAAGCATAGAGACTTCGACTCTTACCGAGTCGGGTCGCTACCATATGTTTTTTGACAACAATATGGAAATATTTTCCAAAATAAACAACGACATAGACGTGACTCATACATGGACACAACTATAAAGCAACACATATTCTATGGAGTAGACACCTCAATATGATAAGAAAGTGTTCAGTAAATTTTATATGTTGAAGCTTAAAATTTGGACCATGACCATTCATACAAATATGAATGTGTTTGTTTCAAACTTTTTGACCCCTTATTTTTTTGAAAAACACCTTTCATATATTTATCAATTCAAAGGTTGTTACAATCGTTTTTAATAGTATTCGCCTTGCATGGCGGAAAATGACTACAAAGAATACCCTATAATCTATTATGGAAATTAAACTTCATAATTTGGTGTGCCGCCATATTGGCCCGCTTATTAATCTTTGTCAACTTAAAATTCCAAACCAACTTCAAAATGGATAGCGCTTCCTTCTTCAAATCAACTATGGTGGACCTGTCCAGGCTATTATTTGCAAGGAAAGAAACCAAGAAAGAGGAATCAGTTTATAAAATAACATGATTGTTAAGGGTAATAGCAATATAGAGACCAACAAGGCACACCCTTAGTTCCGGTTCATCCAGAGAAGTACACAAACCAATATAATCCCACAAAAAGATAAGGACCACACTCAAAGAATTCCTGGCCACCACCCGCACGCTTGCAACACTCATGCAATCAACAAAGACAATGCTAACATTGATCTTTATGTAATTAGAGGGGGAGGCTGCCACAACTTCAAAGTCCTCATAGGAGTATTGAGTGGCCTTGACCCAGCCTGCACTCCCTTACCTTTGATGTTTTGAATCACCTCTGAATTGGGTAAAAAAGAGGAGAATGACTACCAATAATTTTCAACAAGATTTGTTGGTGCAAATACATATTCATTATCTTTTTTGAAAAATTAGATCATTTCTTATATGATTTTCTCGCACATCGGAGAGCTCATCTCGTCCAACAAAATAAGAAACCAATCATGGCCAACGATATTAAAGAACTCTTCCCATGGAACATTCCATACCTCTCTCAATGCCATTCAAAGATCCTTTGCCTTAGGACATCACACAAGGGCATGAAAAACTTTTGCATCTTCGACACCACAAATAGAACACATACCACAGATAGATTGATGGCGCTTAACTCTATTAACTTGGATCACCAGGCTATTAGATGTAGCAAGCCATGCAAAAATTCTAATTTTTTCCGAGGGACCTTTGCTTTCCAAATAACATCCGAGAGCCTCCTATCCCCATTTCCTCCAACACTTGATTTTCCACTATCAATTTTATGCTCTTTGAGGTTCCACGCAAAAATTTAGGCACGTTTCATAGAGAACGGACCATTCTTCTCATAATACCAAGCGATAAAGTCACCATCCCCCAAGGATTGAATGCGTAACTTTAGAAACTCTTCCGCATCATGGGGTTAGAAAAAATGTTTGACCAAAATTTTACCCCTTATTTGATTACACAACAAATCAATTCTCGTAAATGTGTTTTGTTTGATTGGCATATACTCCCTCCATTTCAAAATATAGTGCACCCGCGCTTCCCGAGGTCCAACTTTGACCATAAATTTAACCAACGAGACCAACTACGGCGGGAGAAAAAAATTATATAATTAAAAACTTCTTTCGAATACGAATTCACTGATATAATTTTTGCTCCCGCCGCAATCGGTATTGATAGTTAAATTTACGGTCAAAGTTGAAGCACGTGGATAGAGGAAGCACTACATTGTGGAATGGAGGGAGTAACTCGTATAACACAAACAGATAATAGCCCAACTCAAGTAATCCATAGTTTCAGGGATACATAGCTGCATAAATTTTTAGGGATACAGGGCTATACAAATTGGTCTTTAAGGTTATGCTTGATGGCATTGCAATAGCCTACTCTATTGATGGTAAGGTTGGGAGAAATAGACATTTCCTTATTTTCATTAAGTAATCGCTTTATTTTATTGTTAATAGATTCCACTTGCCTTGTGTATAGAAAGGTCGATGGGTACATCAAGGATCAAATAATCTACTATAACCTTTGCAATAGAGTGGTGTGCCACCGTTTCATCAATGATGCATTTTATGATTTATCCATTGTTTCTTGTAAATTGAAATTTTTTATAAGGAATATCCAGCTCAACCCCTAGCATTCGATGCTCATGCGAGCGAGGGATGAAGGCACAAACCGTAAGTTGGATCTATCCTTTTTTAGCTTCTACCAACCCGAACTTGTCTAGATGCTCTTATTTATCACACTGGTATCAGGTATGGTAACATCTTCAAGCAAAATGGGGTATCCCTACATGATTGGTTAATTAGAATAGAAAATATATCGAATTGTTGGAACATAGAATGACAATCAGTCCAAAGAATGTGGTCTATGGTGTGTATCATCCTTTGAAGAATGTGTCCAAGGTCATTTCACCTAAGTAGAGCCTTCTATCTTGCTGAAACTAACGTCAATAAAGTATTAAGAGTGATATTGTTTATTTATTTTCTTGGAATGATCATCTCTTGAACAACCAAACTAATATGGATCTGGTTATAACTTGCAATATCTAGCTTGCATCGGCGTGTCTCAAGTTATTCCCTTGGAGTGGTTTGGTGATAATTGTACTAACCCTGTTCAGAAAATAAAATGATTTAGGATCGAATAATATAGCAAAGGCTACTAGGAGGTAGACCATAGTTTATTCTATTTAACAGATAATGAAGATAGCTGAGGATGTAACTTATGCAAGTTATCAATATTTGCCTTAGTTTGACCCATTAATGTAATTGCTCTATTATACTAATAAGGTATTCATGAATCATATCCAGTAATTGCACCTAAATATTTTAAACTTTAGATGTTAACATGCGGCACCCAATGTGTATTTTCTTTGGTTCTTGCTCGGTTTATTTCCTAGCTTTGATCAATATGATTATATGAACCTAGATGGTGCCTAGTGGTATTGGATTTGTGAATCTTTGGCGAGAATTGTTTTATCAAATACTATGCTTACATCCCAAGCTTGCTAAACTTGGAACCTTTACCGTTTACATTAACATCATTGGAAACACGCAAGACCTTTATTACAAATCCAATGTGAGAGTATATGTACTAAAAATAGATTTGAAGTTTTCTAGTCTAGAACATAAGTTTGCACATGAAGTATAAGTGTCCTATTTCATATTTGATGCTATATATATCAATTGTAGTAGTTAATTGATATGTCGAGTTTCTTGTTTGTCCTCTTATGTTTGCAAGGTAAAACCAAACTTGCAGGCGCAATGTTGTAAAGTTGGTAAGTGATACAAAATAAGAATGATAATGATTACATGGTTGTTGGCTGTATTACAAAAGATATACCAGAATCAACAACGACATAGATGTGACATGTCCGTAGACACAACTATAAAGTAGCAAACACATATTTTATGGAGTAGACACCTCGATATGGCCAGAAAGTGTTAAGTACATTTTATAAGTTGAGGCTTAAAATGTGGAACATCACTATTCATACAAATATGAACGTGTTTAGTTGAACCTTTCTTACCCCATAACTGATTATGTAACAAATTGTTCCCTTAAATGTTTTTTTCTAGATTGGCATGTAAACTCATATGATGAAAACAAATAATATCCCAACTTAACTAATCCACATTTTAGGAATACAGGTCTTGTTGGGGATATAACTATTAGGTATGACCCTCCCAGGAGGGGCCGGGTCATCCCTATGAAGATTCATCACAATGAAGCTCAAGGTCACATGGCGATTCACAGATAGGCTTAGTAGAGGGCCCAGACCCGAAGGCAGCTTAAGACCCATGATTGTTGATGTCTACTACACAACCTTCTTCTTGTAGACGTTGTTGGGCCTCCAAGTGCAGAGGTTTGTAGGACAGTAGCAAATTTCTCTCAAGTGGATGACCTAATGTTTATCAATCCATGGGAGGCATAGGATGAAGATGGTCTCTCTCAAACAACCCTGCAACCAAATAACAAAGAGTCTCTTGTGTCCCCAACACACCAAATACAATGGTAAATTGTATAGGTGCACTAGTTCGGCGAAGAGATGTTGATACAAGTGCAATATGAATGGTAGATAAAGGTTTTTGTAATCTGAAAATATAAAAACAGCAAGGTAACTAATGATAAAAGTGAGCGAAAATGGTATTGCAATGCTAGGAAACAAGGCATAGGGTTCATACTTTCACTAGTAAAAGTTCTCTCAACAATAATAACATAATTGGATCATATAACTATCCCTCAACATGCAACAAAGAGTCACTCCAAATTCACTAATAGCGGAGAACAAACGAAGAGATTATGGTAGGGTACGAAACCACCTCAAAGTTATCCTTTCTGATCGATCTATTCAAGAGTACGTAGTAAAATAACACGAAGCTATTCTTTCCGTTCAATCTATCCTAGAGTTCGCACTAGAATAACACCTTAAGACACAAATCAACCAAAACCCTAATGTCACCTAGATACTCCAATGTCACCTCAAGTATCCGTGGGTATGATTATACGATATGCATCACACAATCTCAGATTCATCTATTTAACCAACACAAAGTACTTCAAAGAGTGCCCCAAAGTTTCTACCAGAGAGTCAAGACGAAAACGTGTGCCAACCCCTATGCATAAGTTCACGAGGTCACGGAACTCGCAAGTTGATCACGAAAACATACATCAAGTGGATCATGTGATATCCCATTGTCACCACATATAAGCACATGCAAGACATACATCAAGTGTTCTCAAATCCTTAAAGACTCAATCCGATAAGATAACTTCAAAGGGAAAACTCAATCCATTACAGGAGAGTTGTTGGGGATATAATTACTAGGTATGGCCCACCCATAAGGGGCCGGGTCAATCCTAATGGCGTGTTACTAAAAGTTCAAGTGAATATACAAGGCGATGGTTTAGTATAAGACTTTTAGTAGGCCCAAGCCCAGAGGTAGCTTGAGGCCCGTGATTGTAAACCGCCATGGGTAAGAAAGACTTGTAAAGAAAGGCATGTAAAGGAAGTCACCGAGCCGGACACGTTATATGAGCCGGCCGGGAGTCTGTAGGCCACCTGGCGTCAACCCGTGTATATAAGGGGACGACCCGGTGGCGGCTTAGGGTAAGAAACAACAGATCGAGAAGCCAAGCTAGCGTATTTTTCTCCTTGGTCATCGAAACCTAGCAATACCACATCAACTGGACTAGGCTTTACCTTCACCGCAAGGGGCCGAACCAGTATAAACCTTTCGTGTCCTTTGTCCCGATTAACCCCTTTAAGCTTCCTAGTTGCGATGGCTCCACGACTAAGTTATTTCACTAGGACATCTGCCGTGACAATTCCACGACAGTTGGCGCCCACCGCGGGGCCAGTGCACGGTGGATTTGAGTTCTTGAAGGGCAACTTCGAAGGGCTCAAGGGATACGTTGTGGGCCGGATGACCAAGAGTCATCGTGGCAAGCTCTACATCGACGACAAAGGCTCGGGCCCCGACGCCAGCTCAATTGAGTACGGATACCGAGTCCCCTTCAGCAGAATCCACGTCTTCATCGGTCGGATCGGCGAGCCGGGCCCTGAGCCGGACATCTGCACCAACCTCGTCGAGACGGCTCAGCGCGCGAGATCCGCCCAGGCTCAACCCGCCGTGAGGCATGCCTTCATGGGTTGCATCCATGGAGGGGAATTTTCTGAAGGATCGGTGGACAGTGGTGACACGGCCGTTTGCTCTGACGGTGAGTCGTCCGCAGGGGAAACAGATTCTTTGTATCAGTTACAAGATGGCAGGCTGGGGGGCTGTTTCGATGGCAGCAGTATTCCGGACCCCTCTGAGCCGCTGAATCGAGCCAGAGTCTTCATGGCTGGCACTCAACCTGGGCAGAATTCTACGGCTGCGGCAGCGATAACCACTGGGTCAGCATCGGCCGGGTCAGGAGACCCCGCGCGCCCACCGGCTCAGGTGTTAATGGACCTCATGGATAGGATGACGGTCCTGTTGACTACTGTGGTTGAGCCGGTGGATAAGGCTCAGCATGACGCAGAGGTAGCACTACTACGTGGAGAGGTAACACAGGCCAAGGAAAATTTAGCGGCGGAAGATGTCAGGATGGCCGCAGAACGGGCGGCTCTGGATGCATGTGCTCAATAGCTTCAAGTGGAGACTTTCCGGCTCTCAGTGGATCTGAACGCGTCAAACAAGGTCATGAGGAGAAGACACCAGAAGTCTCAATCACGTCTGCCTCTGACTTATGATCCTAGGAACCTTTTTCACACACCCGAGGCTAGTCCTAGTAACCCGCCGGAGGCAAACTGGATCACAACACCCGGGGCTGGGGCGCCGGTTCAACCGCGGACCATGGAGCCGCCACGTGTGAATACTGCTCTGCCTCACTACACACCAATACCACCGGGTCACTTCTCTAACCCTTTGGAGAATTTAATTGTTGCGTTGTCTCGTTCGGCGGCTCTCCCAATGGAAGGTGACTCTCCGACCGTGAATGAAACACGAAGGGTCAAAGAACTTCTTCAGACAGCTCTGCACAGTAGGATGCATATTCTTATAGTCGAGATAGAATCCATTCAAACCCTCGCCCGAGCCCGAGCCCAAGCTATAGTAGGCATATGGACTCAGCGGCCATGTCGAGCAACGCCCAGCGCCGTAACCAACCATGCGGGCGCGACCCGGCCCCGAGCGGAGCCCTTAACTTGGTGGATCAGGAGAGGATCCGTCAAGAGGCTGAACGGGCGATTCAACAAGCGGCTGAGCAGGCGGCTCATCAAGATTTTCCGGTTTATCCAGTGACCTCTGTTAAGGCTTGGGTGGCCACAAGGACAGGAGGCATCCCTTGTCTTGTGCCAGCTCTGCATAATGAGCGTTTGCCAAAGGACTTTAAGGGGCCTCATAAGGTGCCCAATTACACAGCCGACCTGCAGCCCGGAGCGTGGATTGAAAGTTATGAGATGGCCATGGAGTTATTAGAGGTCAGTGACGCGACAATGGCCAAATACTTCACCATGATGTTGGATGGAACAACTCGTACTTGGTTAAAGGGGCTGCCGCCCAACTCCATCGGCTCATGGGCGGAGTTAAAGGCCCGGTTCATTCAGAACTTCAAAGATACCTGCAAACAGCCCATGTCGATCGTGGATTTGACTAACTGTAAGCAAGAGGAAGGCAAATCCACGACCCATTGGGTGCGATGGGTTTAGGAAATAATACATTCATCTGATAAGATGGATGCCAGCTCTGCGGTCTTAATGTTGGAGAACAACTGCCATTTTGAACCCCTGAAATAGAAGCTGGAGCGGCTCAAGCATGACTGTAGTGACATGGGCCAGCTGATGGCAGCTCTCCTCAAGTACGCCGATTCTGACAGTACCAAGGACCCCGCATCTGACAAAGATAAGACAGGGAAGGGAAAGAAGAACGGCAATGGCAAAGGTCACCAGCAGAACCCGGTGAATCAAGGAGGTAATAAAAGTAAGGCTGGCGAGTTTGTGGCTAACACCAATACGCAGGGCAACAATCAACGACGCAAGGGGAGGCCGCATCCACGGTCTGGCAGGTTAGGTCTCACCCTTGAGTAGGTGCTAAATGAACGTTGTCCAAGACACGACACCCAGGAGAAGCCAGCTACCCATCTGTTGAAAGATTGTATGATCATGAAGGCTTTTAAGAATTCTAACATATTCGATGGTAACCACGGACCTAACGTCGGTTTAGGTGGTGGCGGCTTTCATGGCCCAGGCGCCGGCTCAGGCGGTGGCGGTTTTCATGGCCAGGGCCATCCGGGTAGTCAAGGCGGATATAATCAGCAATCCGGCCAGGGCAGTCAGCAACAACAGCAACATTCCGGGTATCAGAGTAACCCAAAACAGCTGAACAGTGGGCAGTACCACGTGTTTACCACCAATTTGTGCAAGAGGGATCAGAAGATTCATAAGAGGGCTGTAAATGCTGTTGAGCTGGCGGTTCCCCATTATTTGAGATGGTCTGAACAGCCTATTGTGTGGAGTAGGGAGGATCACCCACCCTGGGTTGATAATCCGGGTCATCTGGCTTTGGTGGTGGCGCCTCAGGTCGGTGGATATAAGTTCACTAAAGTGCTCATGGACGGAGGCAGTAGCATCAACATCCTCTATTATGAGACATTCCGTCGCATGGGGTTAACTGATAAGAGTCTTAAAACATCCAAAACTATTTTTCATGGGGTAGTGCCTGGTAAGTCGGCGTACCCAGTTGGTAAGATTGAGCTGGAAGTAGCCTTTGGAGATGAGTATGATTCTAGGGCTGAGAAGTTAACCTTTGAAGTGGTTAAGATCAAAAGCCCATATCACGCTCTGTTTCGATGGCCGGCTTATGCTAAGTTCATGGCTTGGCCATGTTATGTGTATCTGCAACTCAAAATGCTGGGTTATAAAGGCACTATCACAGTACATGGAAGCCAGAAAATAGCCTTGGAATGTGAGGAAGGTGATGCCGCTTATGCCGAGTCTGTTTGTGCAACCGAGGAGTTGAAATTTTATAAGGATAATGTTGACCCGGCAGACATGACATCTTTGAAGAAGCCAACTACGGAGCCTGGCGAGGAGCATGAGCCGGCGTTAAAATTCAAATCAGCTGATGACACTAAGATGATTGATTTCATGCCTGGCGTGTCATCCAGACAATTCATTATCAGTGCTAACTTGCATCCAAAATAGGAAAGCGCGCTCATCGAGTTCATTCGTGAGAACCGGGACATCTTTGCATGGAAGCCTTCTGACATGCCGGGTGTACCGAGAGAACTCGATGAGCACACTCTCAATATTGATCCAAAGTTTAAGCCGGTCCGACAATTTCTTCGGTGGTTTAACGAGGAAAGGCGCAAGGCTATCGGAGAAGAGGTGGCCCGGCTCTTGGCGGCCGGGTTCATTGTTGAAGTTTTTACCCAGAGTGGTTGGCTAACCCAGTACTTGTGCTTAAAAAGAACGGCACCTGGCGCATGTGTGTGGATTACATAGATTTGAACAAAGCTTGTTCGGCTGACCCTTTTGCTCTCCCTCGTATTGATCAAATCATTGATGCTACGGCGGGTTGTGAGCGTTTGAGTTTTTTGGATGCTTACTCTGGTTATCATCAGATTAAGATGGCAGTTAAGGACCAAGAGAAGATAGCTTTCATCACTCCTTTTGGAGCCTTCTGCTATGTGTCTATGCCTTTTGGGCTCAAGAGTGCCCAGGCGACTTATCAGCGGTGTGTACAAAATTGCCTTCATAAACAAATTGGGCGTAATGTTCATGCTTATGTGGATGACATAGTGGTGAAATCCAGAGAGAAGGAAACCTTGGTAGCTGATCTGAAGGAAACCTTTGATAACCTCCGGGTCTACAAGATGATGCTTAACCCGGCCAAGTGTGTTTTTGGAGTCCCAGCTGGCAAGCTCTTGGGTTTTTTGGTGTCTAACAGAGGCATTGAGGCTAACCCAGAGAAAATTAAGGCAATCACATCTTTGGCTAAACCGGCGTGCATCAATGACATTCAGCGACTAGCAGGCCGTGTCACAGCTTTAAGCCGGTTTATAAGCCGAATGGGTGAGAAGGCTATGCCATTGTATCAAATGATGAAGAAGGAAGATGACTTTGTCTGGAGTGACACTGCTAACTCTGCCTTTGAGGATCTGAAGAGACAGCTCGCTGAGCCGCCGGTTCTGGCTACTCCTATTGAGAAAGAACCATTGTTGTTATATGTGGCGGCTAAATCACGTGCTGTCAGTGTGGCTATCGTGGTGGAGCGCAAGGAAATTGGCAAGGAACATCCAGTCCAGCGACCGGTTTACTACGTCAGTGAGGTGCTCATTGAGTCTAAGCAAAGGTATCCACATTGGCAGAAGCTTGTTTATGGGGTTTTCATGGCAAGACGGAAGCTCAAGCATTACTTTCAGGGTCACCCTATCACTGTGGTTAGCTCTTCTCTATGAGGAGATATTATTCAAAATAGAGAAGCCACATGACGAGTTGCCAAGTGGGCCATTGAACCTGGGTCTCATGGTTTAAAGTATGTGCCACGTACTGCGATCAAGTCTCAAGCACTGGTCGATTTCATTAACGATTGGACAGAGTTGCAGACACCTGAAGAAAAGCCAGACAACACATATTGGATGATTCATTTTGATGGGTCCAGACAGTTGGAAGGCTCGGGGGCTGGAGTTGTTTTAACTTCTCCTCGAGGTGACAAGTTTTGTTATGTGTTGCGATTGATGTTTCCTTGTACTAACAACGCATCAGAATATGAGGACTTGCTCCATGGTCTTCGAATGGCTAAAGAGATGAGTTTAAGCCGGGTACGGTGCCTTGGCGACTCAGATTTGGTGGCTCAACAGGTGTCAGGAAAGTGGGATTCCAAGGACCCTCTCATGGCGGCTTAACGTCGAGAGGTGGACGCTGTGGATGGACACTTCAAGGGGTATCAGGTGGAACACATTGATCGCAGAACGAACGAAGCGGCGGATGCCTTAAGCCGGTTGGGATCTCAGCGTAAGCCGGTGCCACCTAACACCTTTTTAGATGTTTTACATAACCCTTCTGTCAAGTTGCCTACAGAGGAAGACTTGGCCGTTGCTGACCCGGTGGCCTAGTTGGTGGCGGCTCTTCATCTCATTCCAGATTGGACAGTGCCATATTTGGCTTACATGAACCGGGGCGAGTTGCCAGAGGATGAGACCTTGACAAGACAGATAACCCGGCGGTCTAAGTCAATGACAATTTCCAATGGTGAACTATATCATCGTAGTGTCACTGGGGCGTTTCAGCGATGTGTCTCTCCTGAAGAAGGTCAAGAGATTCTTCGTGAGATGCATGAGGGAGATTGTGGCCATCATGCCGGCTCAAAATCTTTAGTGGCCAAAGCTTTTCGTCATGGCTTTTACTGGCTAACGGCTCATGCTGATGCGGAGGATCTGGTTAGTAGGTGCGATGGATGTCAAAAGTTCGCACGACAAGCGCACGTACTGGCTCAAGAATTGTGGATGATTCCAATCACTTGGCCGTTTGCAGTTTTGGGGCTTGATATGGTTGGACCTTTCAAAAGATCCCAGGATAAAAAGACCCATCTTTTGGTAGCAGTAGACAAATTCATGAAATGGGTTGAGGCAGAGCCGGTGAGCAAGTGTGATGCAGCCACGGCGGTTCAGTTCATGAAAAAGGTGATCTTTCGCTTTGGTTTTCCACACAACATTATAACTGACAATGGCACTTATCTGTCCAAAGGTGCTATGGAGGAGTTTTGTCAAAGTGAGCATATCCGGCTTGATGTTTCGTCAGTAGCTCACCCCCAATCCAATGGTCAAGCTGAGAGAGCAAATCAGGAAATCCTAAAAGGTCTCAAGCCCCATCTTATGGTTCCTTTACAACGGACGCCGGGTTGTTGGGTAGAGGAATTACCCTTAGTGCTGTGGAGTATCAATACCACTCCTAACAGGTCTACAGGTTATACACCTTTCTTCATGGTTTATGGAGCAGAAGCAGTTCTGCCTAGTGACATCCATGACGACTCGCCTCGCGTGGCGGCTTACGTTGAAGCTGATAATGAACAAGCCCGACAGGATGCGCTTGACTTGTTAGATGAAGAGACAGATTTAGCGGCGGCTCGATCAGCTATTTATCAAAAGGACCTGCGTCGTTATCACAGCTGCCGGGTTAAGTCCAGAACATTTCAAGAAGGTGACCTGGTGCTCCGGCTCATCCAGGATCTGTCTGATGCACACAAGCTATCCCTGCCTTGGGAAGGACCCTTTGTGGTCAGCAAGAACTTAAACAACGGTTCATATTACCTCATTGACGTTCGAGAGCACAAAGACTCACGTAAGTCAGAGGAGGAGACCCGCCGTCCGTGGAACATTGCTCAGCTTCGGCCATACTATACTTAAGCCACCGGCTCTCATCATATACATACTTTGACGTTGTATATATTATGATAAGTAATAAAGCAGGACCTCTGTCCTTTTCCCCTTGAATGATCATATATCTTTATTATTCTCATTATTTAAAATGACCAAAAGGGGGATGATCATATCCGAATCTTGTTTAACCCTTTTGGTCTGGCTCATGATCGTATTCGAATCTAGCCGTAAACCTCATGGTCACTTGGGGGCTTCCTGTTCAAACATAGGTCGTATTCGAACCAAAGAGAACATAGCTGTCGTAACCCTCTTTATCGTCTCAAAGCCAAACTCACTAGGGGCTTCTTGATCGTATCCGAATCATAGCTTAACCCCTTTTGGGTCCGACTTGGATCGTATTCGAATCAGGGTCGTTAAAAACCTCTCAAGGTCATTTGGGGGCTTCCTGTTCAAACATAGGTCATATTCGAACCAAAGAGAGCATAGCTGTCGGTACCCTCTTGATCGGCGCAACGCCAAAGCCACTTGGGGCTATATGGTCATATTCGAATCTTAGCTTAACCCCTTTGGTACGGTTTACTGATCGTATTCAAATCAGAAGCCTCCATATTTTTTAATATTTGATTTACATTTTCTAAAGCCTAGTGTTTTGTCTTATTGTTTTTTATCATCTCAAATCTAACTGTCAGTATGGTCTCAAATTAAACCGGCTCGGTTATTTGACAATGAGTTTCCAAGGCATAATAGTCATCAGACATATGGAAGTATTGGCTTCTAAAAAAAGATTGGGTTATCAACCTCATCATCCGGGTCATGTAAACCGGCAATCCAGATTCAAAGAACACAGGTATGACAATGTCATTCATGAACAGGTTTTTCTATGTTTTTTCGTTAATCAAAGGTTTTTCAACCTTGTTTATCTTACATCTGGTTCTGTTTTTTCCACTATGATAATTTCATAGTCATATACCGGGTGTTTTTGACCCATCCGGTGCTAAACCGCCAGGACCGTTTTTTTCATCTCTTACAGGAACAGAGTTAAAACATTACAGATGTAATCACGGATGTGATGCATATATATATTGACATTGTGGGCAAGGAGTCATATGCAACATTTTATGCACGATGGCATAGGCAAAACATGCAGTTTTCAAACTAACCTATTACAAGGCTTTGAGAGCCCAAAAGATGGTTATGACTCTCCTCTTGCCGGTTCACCTCCGTCCACTGGTTGGAAGCTAGGATTGGACCAGTCAAAGCCATTCAAAGCAATGAACTCCGCTTCATTGTCAATCAGGCTGGCTGGGTCAACTTCTGGGGCAAAAGTGTGTTGGCGAACCGGCAGGATAAGATCTGTCACTTTATAAGAGGGAGTCGCCATCTTCTTATTCTCCATATCAAAACCCGGCTGCTATTTGTCTATGTTGGTCTCTTCTCCAAGAATGGTAGCCTGAGGACGAACTCCCCTCGCACAGGCAATAAAGTCATCTTGCTCAAATGGAGTCCCATCTTCCTTCACGGTAGGGTACCCCTTAGCCACGTCCACCGGGTCTAAATCCGGCACCCAGGCTTTAGAGCGGCTCAGGGCAGTTAGGGCTCCGGCTCTCGCACATGATTGTTTGACCTCTTGAAACCTGGCGGGTAAGATCGATAACTTCTTCAAAACATCACTCAAACGGTTGGGTCCTAGGTTGGCAGGGGAGATAGTAGCAAGTTCTCGTTGAGCGCCAGTATACACTTGCTCCACCAAGTTATAAACCGCCTTCAGTTTTGTCATGCTATCTTGACTCAGATTTTTTACTTCGTGGACCTGTGAGTGTTTTTTAACAAAGGCTCAGTAGGCGGCTTATATTCCTAGTTAAAATACAGTGTAAGTGATTAATACAAATGACTCACCAAAGATGGCGGAGACCATTTGAGACACACGGTTTTTAAACCGGTGAGCTCTGTGGTAACCTCCTCAAGAGCCGCCTCTGCTGTCTTGACATGTTGTATCAACAAAGTCTTCTCATCGGCCCAGGATTTCTTCTTTTCAGTCAATCTGGTCTTCAAATTTTTAGTTTCAGAGAGACTCAATTGAAGTTTGGAGTTAGCAGTCTTTATCTCTGCCTCCTGATCCACTAGCCGGGTCTTTGCATCCGTGAATTGAGAGCCCAATTCAGTTAGCACGGTCTACAAACATGCACACGTGTGTCAAGATCTAATTAAAGGTTCTAATGATTAAAGTCCCAAGTGCTTTGCAATGCAATACCACTTGGTACTTGAGGGATAATGTCTGCCAAAGCAATTTTTTTATGCAAAATGATTCTTCTATATTTCAAGTCCCAAGTGTTTTACAAAGTAACAACGCTTGGCACTTGGGGGCTAATGCATGATATTCAAAAAGTTTTTCAAGATGAGTCGGATCACACTGTTTATTTGGGCTGATCTAAGACAGTTATGAAGTTAAGTACCGGCTCATTTATGATAAATTGAGCCGGCCCTTGGGGACTACATGTGAAGTTTATACTAATCTATTGGACTTAGGAAAAATCTAAAGACAAGGTATCAACATATATCATAAGCCTACATATCATTCAGGTTCATCATAATCTGAAGACTTGGGGGCTGGGAGAGTATATATAAACCGGAGAACATACCTCATATTTCAGTTGCAATTGCTTGACCATCTCAATTTTCGAGTCACGGCTGGAATGCACATGACTGAGATAACCGGATAGCATGTCACTAACGTTCAGGTGAGCGTAGTGAGAAATATCAAACCGTACTTGCTGTCTTTTCAAGGCCTCTTGTTTGGCAGAATGCTTGGCCAGCACAGTCGAATTACCCAACTCAATGAATCTGCTGCCAGTGATCAGAACGTCATGGTCAAAAGATGCTGGTGGGTTAGCTGAACCGGATGGTCTGACGGTGGATGGATCGACAATGGTTTCGTCAGCTGATGGCTCAGGAGGGTCCAATTGAGCATGGAGAGCCGGATCTTCCGGTGCTTCAGATTGAGCGAGAGGAGTTGATGTTGTCGGTTCAGGTGCAGGATTTTTTGGGTCTTCTGCCGGTTTAATCACCTTGGCTTTCTTGGACTTCACTTGACCACTAAAAAAGATTTTTATGAGATAGTTACTATAATAATGCAATTTTAAAGATGCAGAGGAAAGCTGAGTTTCTTTACCCAGGGGCAGTCTTGAAAGCCAGAAATTGAGTCTGGGATGAGTCGCCAGAAGAGCGAGAAACCTCCTGCGAAGGTAAAATAAAGTTAAAGAATATAAGGAAATATATTCATGGATGAAAACAAAGGATAAAGGTGAAAGAAACCTCATTTTGGCGTTTTCGAGGAGTTTTTTGTAAGTCGGAAGGTGGTTCATCATCATCATCATTAGTCCGGGCCTGACGGCGGCTCTCATGTTGCTGCTTTTTCAAAAGACAATGAGGGTCCAAATAAGCCAAAGGGTGCGAAAACCTTACTTTCCGGGTTACCAATCAAAGTTTCTGTCTCGGCAAAGGGGTTGAGTCGGAGGAAATAGTTACCTCTTCTTCCATGGCATTGCTGGCCCCCGTGTCATCCTGGCAATAGTCAGTGTCAATAAGATAGTTGAAAAATTGACCAAGGGAGTCAAGGGCTACCTCCACTCAGAAACATCATCCAGCTGGAACATGTCAGATGCAGTCTTCTTCTTCTTGGGCTTCCAGGTCGTTCTCCTAGCGGCTATGGCAGCGGCTCTAGCCTTCTTGGCAGCTTCATGATCATACATGGCCTTCCAGAATTCAGATTTGGCCTGTAAACAAATAAACAGGTTAAAAGGTGATGCAAGTATTTAAACTACTGAGGGAAACACAAAAAGAGAGAGGTCAGGGGTTTTCACCTCTGGTGCCGGGTTAAGTTTGCAGAAGGAATTTAACCCAACCTTACTACAGTCCTCATATTTATCATTCACAAGGATGGTCGACATTGAAACAATGTCTTCTTTAGTAAATTGAATAGAGCTATAACGCAGAGAGTCATCCAGGCCTCTGCCATATTCATACATTAACTTGGATCGGCGGCTTAGAGGAATGACCCGCCATGAGATCCAGCAGCGGATCAGGTCAACTCTGGTTAAGCCATTTCCCAATAAATCTTGAATCCTTTTGATAGAGGGGATAAGCTTCTTGCGTTCAGCAATAGTAAGTTTGTCAGGGAGCACAAACTTGGAATCAAGACACTCCGCACGGTAACCCGGCAGTGGTTTTTAATTAGCTGGTGATGTATCTTAGCAGTAGAACCAGGTTTGGTTCCAGTCTTTGGGATGGCTTGGTAAGACCACTAAAGGAAAAACGGTACCTTGTCGGCGTTGAATTGAAATTCCGCCAAGCTCCAAGCTCAGGCCGTTGGTGCACTCATTCTGGCGGTTCAAGTAAAAGTACTCTCTAAAGAGTTCTACAGTCGGTTCTTCTTGAAGATATACCTCACAAAGAACTTGAAAATTGCAGATATTGGATATAGAGTTGGGTCCAATGTCTTGTGGATAAAGCTTGAAAAAATGTAGAACGTCTCAGAAGAACTTTGAGCCGGGTGGTGAGAAGCCGCAGTTCATCTGATCAGTGAAAATGATAACTTCGCCGTCTATGGGTTGAGGCCGTTCTTCGTCCGGGTCAGGAGCACAATAAGACATAATGCTTTTCTTTGGAAAAAATCCTATGGTGAAAAATTCCTTCAAGGCATCCTCAGTAACTATTTAAGGGACCCAATTGCAGACTGTTGGCGCTTTGGACGGCATGATGAAGAAAGGGCAAGCAGAAAACAAAGTAATTTGCTGGTTCAATTTATTGATGAAGTTACATGTTCATGATTGTAGTACAAATGAGTAATGGCGGCTTAAATAAGGGCTAATGACATGTAAAGGAACAATAAGCTGGAGTTAATCCGCCATGACTAAAAAAGTATTCGAAGGTTGCCAGAATCAAAATTGGATAAGTGTTGAGACAAACAGGTTTCCCAAGCTGTGGTTATTATTATGAATCAAAATGGTTCAGAAAAGAAAAATAAAGTTAGACCTAAAAAACAAGTACATAGGAGTTCGTCAGTTCTAAAGAGGCATTTATACAAGAGAAGGGGATCTGCTAGCGTCTAAAATGGAGGAGAAACAGCTACCATATAAGTTCTGCACTACTTTTAGATCAAAAGAGGGTGCGGTAAGAGAAGTTGCGAATGAATCTATGACGAACGGCGAAGAACACAAGAAGGAAACCTCCAGAACCCTAATGCAGATCCATGGGGTGAGAAGGCAAGAGCTTACATGTGCGGAGTTGCTGCGGAGGATCGCTGCCGTTCTCTGGACAGACTTAGGGTGATGCAGCAGCCGGAGTTGAGGACGACGGTGCGCTGCGGCGGCGGCAGAGCTCGAGCGGCAGAGAAGGTGCAAGAGGAAGAAGAAGAAAGAGGAAGGACTGGCCGAGCCTATTTATAAGGAGATAAGTGAACAGGCAGGCACGAAAATCAAGGAAGACCAAAGTAATGATTATCCAGCTAAATGGACGCCTCGATTCTCGAAAGACATTTAAGGATAAGGATCCGTTGAAGATGACATCATGGCCGATTTTCATATTTTCTGAAGATGACATCATGGCGGGTTACAAGAGTTTTTACAAACAGAGGAGGATGGATTTCGTTTAAAGTGTTAGAGATTGACAAGAACAAAGTTCAAATCAACATGGGGCCTAATGTTGGGGATATAACTACCAGGTATGACCCGCCCAGAAGGGGCCGGGTCAATCCTAATGGCGGGTTACTAAAAGTTCAAGTGAATATACAAGGCGATGGTTTAGTATAAGACTTGTAGTAGGCCCAAGCCCAGAGGTGGCTTGAGGCCCGTGATTGTAAACCGCCATGGGTAATAAAGACTTGTAAATAAAGGCATGTAAAGGAAGTCACTGAGCCGGACATGTTATATGAGCCGACCGGGACTCTGTAGGCCGTCGGGCGTCAACCCATGTATATAAGGGGATGACCCGGTGGCGTCTTAGGGTAAGAAACAACAGATCGAGAAGCCAAGCTAGCGTATTTCGCTCCTTGGTCATCAAAACCTAGCAATACCACATCAACTGGACTAGGCTTTACCTTCACCGCAAGGGGCTGAACCAGTATAAACCTTTCGTGTCCTTTGTCCCGATTAACCCCTTTAAGCTTCCTAGTTGCGATGGCTCCACGACTAAGTTCTTTCACTAGGACATCTGCCGTGACAATTCCACGACAAGCATAGAGGGGGAGAAACATCATAAGATCCAACTATAATAGCAAAGCTCGCGATACATCAAGATCATGCCACCTCAAGAACAAGAGAGAGAGAGAGAGAGAGAGATCAAACACATAGCTACTGGTACATACCCTCAGCCCCTAGGGTAAACTTCTCCCTCCTCGTCATGGAGAGTGCCAGGATGATGAAGATGGCCACCGGTGAGGGATCCGCCCCTCCGGCAGGGTGCCAGAACGGGTCTAGATTGGTTTTCGTGGCTACAGAGGCTTGCGGCGGCGGAACTCCCGATCTATTCTGTCCTCGATGTTTTTAGAGTATATGGACATCTATAGGCGAAAGAAGTCGGTCAGGGGAGCCACGAGGGGCCCATGGGGGTGGGGGGCACGCCCAAGGGGGTAGGGCGCGCCTCCCTGCCTCGTGGCTTCCTCGAAGCTTCCGTGACATCTACTCCAAGTCTCCTAGGTTGCTTCCATTCCAAAAATAACTCTCCCGAAGGTTTCATTCCGTTTGGACTCCATTTGATATTCCTTTTCTTCGAAACACTAAAATAGGCAATAAAACATCATTTTGGGCTAGGCCTCCGGTTAATAGGTTAGTCCCAAAAATAATATAAAAGTGTATAATAAAGCCCATAAACATCCAAAACAGATAATATAATAGCGTGAATACTTCAGAAATTATAGATACGTTGGAGATGTATCAATTGTAAACCGCCATGTATGTAAACTTGTGTTTTAAGGCATGTGAGAAAGGTCACCGAGCCGGATACGTTGTATAATCCGGCCGAGACTTTGAGGGCCGCAGGTCGTCAACCCGTGTATATAAGGGAACGACCTAGCGGCGGCTTATAACAAGAAACAACAGATTGAGAGCCAGGTCAAGCATATCCGCTTCCCGCTCATCAAAACCCTAGCAATACCAACCTCAAACTGGACTAGGCTTTTACCTTCATCGTAAGGGGCCGAACCAGTATAAACTCCTCATGTCCTTTGTCCTGTTTAACCCCTTTAAGCTAACCTCAACGCGATGGCTCCACGACTAAGTCCTCACATGAGGACATCTGCCGTGACAATTCCACGACAGTTGGCGCCACCCGTGGGGCTATCGCACGATGGTTTCGAGTTCTTAAAGGGCCGTTTCGAAGGGATCAAGGGATACGCTATGGGCCGAATGAACAAGAGTCACCGCGGCAAGCTCTACATCGACGATGCAGGTTGGGGCCCTGAGGCCAGCTCAATTGAGTACGGGTACCGGGCCCCCTTCGGTGGCATCCACGTCTTCATCGACAAGATCGGCGAACCGGGCCCCGGGCTGGACATCTGCACCGACATCGTCGAGACGACTCAGCGTGCGAGACCCTCCCGGGTTCGGCCTACCATGAATCATGCCTTCGTGGGATTTATCCATGGAGTGGAATCTGAGGACATGCCATCATCTGGTGATGAGACTGTCGTTTATTCTGATGGCGAGTCATCCACCGGTGAGACAGAGTCTTTTTATCAACTGACAGATGGCTGGCTTGGGGTCTGTTCTGATGGCGACAGTATTACGGACCCCTATGAGCCGCTGAATTGAGTTGCAATTTTCATGACCGGTACACAGCCCGTGAAGCACTCATCAACTGCGTCGGAGCTGGTTTCCAGGTCAGGGGCGGAAGCGGCTGCCAGGGCAGGAGGCCCTGAGTGCCTGCCGGCTCAGGCTTTAACTGATTTGCTGGATAAATTGACAACACTGTTAACAACGGTGGTTAACCCGGCGGATCAAGATTAGCACAATGCGGCGATCACCAAACTGCGTGATGAGATAGCGCAGGCTAAGGAGGAGTTAAACGCAGAAAGCGCCAGGATGCCTAAGGAGTAGACCACTTTGGATGCTCAGGCTCAGCAGATTCAGTCGCAATCTTTCCAGCTCATGTTAGATCAGAATGCTTCCAATGAAGTTATGAGGAGGAGGCATCAGACTTGTCTGCCTTTGGTTTACGAGGCGAGAAATCTCTTTAACACGCAAGGAGCAGGAACTAGTAACCCAACAGTCACAAACTGGGTCGAAGCACCTGGGACTGGTACGCCGGTTCAGCCGCACACAACGGACCCGCCCCGTCAGAACACAAACCCGCCACAGCACGTGCCGACACCACCGGGTCATTATTCTAACCCCTTGGATAACATGATCGCTGCGGTGTCACGATTGGCGGCGATCCTGGTTGATGGTGAGTCGCCGACGGTGGTTGGGACACGGAGGGCCAAAGAGCTTCTCCATACGGCATTAACTCAGTAGAAGGCCTATTCATACGGTCCGGATAGAATTCATTCCACCCCTCGCCCGAGCCGGAGTTACATCAGGCATCTCGAGGAGCCGGCTGTGTCAAGCTATGGGCGGAACCGTAACCTGCCCCATGGGCATGACCCAGCGGGTGGTGGTGCAAATGCTCAGGACGTGGTGGATCATGGTAGAGCTCGTCGAGAGGCCGAGCTGGCGGGTCAGTATGCGGCTCGTCAACCAACTCCGGTTCGTCCGACCACCTCTGTGGAGCCAGGGGTAACCTTTAGAAAGTTTGGCGTACCATGCTTGGTGCTGGATCGACGTAATGAGCGTCTGCCCAAAGATTTAAAAGGACCTCGCAAGGTGCCAAACTATACAAGTGATTTAAGTCCTGCGGCATGGATTGAGAGTTATGAGATTGCCATGGAGTTGCTCGATGTCAGTGAGGCCGCGTGTGCTAAGTATTTTCCACTAATGCTAGAAGGAACGGCCCACACCTGGTTGTAGGGGCTCCCTGCCAATTCCACCGGGTCATGGGCCGAGTTAAAAGCCCGATTTATCCAGAACTTCAAAGATACGTGTAAACATCCATGTCGATTGTGGATCTGGCCGCCTGTGTTCAAGAAGAAGGTGAATCAACGACCCATTGGGTGCGCCGGGTCTCAACAATCTTGCACTCGTTGGATCGCATCAATGCCGACTCAGCGGTGTTGATGTTGGAGAACAACTATTGTTTCACGCCTTTGAAGCAGAAACTAGGGCGACTCAATCGCCACTGCAATGACATGGGGACACTCATGGAGGCTCTGGTTAAATATGCTGATTCTGATAGTACCAAAGACCCCGAATCTGATGACGATAAAGTAGGGAAGGGGAAGAGGAGCAACAATGCTAAGGGGCAGCAGTATAACCCGGGAGGCAACGGTAAGCGCAAAGCTGATAATAGTTTTGACTTTGTAGCTAACACTAATGCACAGAATATTGGTCAGCGTCGTAAGGGTAAACCGCCCCCACAAGCCGGCGGATCCAGTATCAATCTGGAGCGTATGTTGAATCAGCCCTGCCCACGACATGGTATGAAGGAAAGACCATCCGGGAATCTATGAAAGGATTGTCACATCATGAAGGAGTACAAAAATTTAAATCTTTTCCATGACAGCCACAGGCCAGGTGGTGGTTCTGGGCCTGGCTCTCATGGTCCGGGTTATGGCGGTGGCGGTTCTAACTCTGGTTTCCAAGGAAATCAAGTTAATCACAACAACCAGGGTGGTTACAACCAGCAGAGTAATCAAGGGGGTCAGCAACAGCAACAATCTGGTTACCAGAGCAACCCGAAGTAGTTGAATAGTGGGCAATATCATGTGTTTACCACTAGCTTGTGTAAGCGTGACCAGAAGCTTCATAAGAGATTAGTCAATGCTATTGAGCCGGCAGTTCCCCGCTATCTACGTTGGTCTGAGCAGCCCTTGTGTGGAGTCGGGAAGATCATCACTACTAGGAAAACCCTTATGAGTAGCGCTGGGTTTTTGGCTATTAGTAGCGCGGGCAGGCGCACTACTGCTACGGTGCTACAGCTATTTTTAGCAGTAGCACTTGTTTGAACCAACGCTACTACTATCTATATCTAGCAGTAGTGCGCCTCTGTCCATCGCTACTGCTAATACTAGTAGCGTGCCCCTACAACCAACGCTACTGGTAAGCAGCGCTGCTACTACTCCAATACCCCACGCTACTGCTAGTATTTTCTTTTTTTTATGTTGATGTATTCATATTTTTATAGTTTTATACAATTACAACATACACATACACTGAAACTATATTAAAAAGGAATGTCTCACCATCATCATCGAAGTGGTACAACATAGTCTCATCATATCACATAGTCTCAACACAAATGATGTCGGTCTCATCATCATCTCGAAATAGCGATACAAGTTAATGATCACATGTCTCTTACATTGTCACCGTAGGCGCATGTTTCATCATCTACCTAAACTATGACATACGAGATAAGAGCGATAATGATGATCAAAAGCGGTATTATGTAGTAGTTTTCGCAGCAGCGCCGGTTCTGAATCCCCTGTTGTGCTATGAATCTCAAGTAACTAGCTTCGGCTTCTGCTCTGCTATCAAACCCTTTCTGTCTTCCACCGGAGAAGCCAGAGACTTGGGCCTGACACTCTGGCCACTCATCGTACACACCCGGAACATGCCCTACATAAATAGCATACCACTTCCTCGCCATCGTTGATCTATATACTTGTCAGAAATGCACACACACACACACACACATATATATATATATATATCATGAAGCGAATTCAACGAAACAGTTATGAAATAGAAGCATCATAACGAAACTAATTAACTAGAGCGCGACACCATACATCTAATAGTTTCATCGTACTAAGAGATTTGAAGTTTTGTCGTACAGAAAGTAACAAGTAATTAAACAGACAAATTGTTTTTAAGCTGTGCACTCTTCCCATCTGTCCATATTCGGAAGGGTGGACCCAAGCTTAGTGAAAGGCGTCATATCCTGACGCTGTAGGGTAATGCGGGTTCGGACGTCAGCTCGAACATCCCATTCTCTTCGAGGACATCTTTCATGATGATGGATGCAATTTCATGCTGGATCCGGTAGAAATCATTTCGAAGTTGATTATCCGACACGGCTCCAAAGGCTTCGGCCCATATCTGGATATGGGTATCGGATGAAGATTTCATGCAAAGTGATTGTACATCCCTTCTGTACTCCATCATTAGATGGATGGCGTAGAATCCATCATTCTCACTTCTTGCCGGTTGCTGGATGCAGCAAAAGTCAGTCTTGTGGCCTAAACAAAGGCCGACCTTATTTGTTTTTTTGGACTCGATGTAGCCACCCCGCATGCTGAAGCCCATCATAGCTCTGTCCAGAACATACTTTATGTGTGTGTAATCTTTCTTCTGTATGTTCTTCGACGGGTCCAAATATAGAGCGCGGGAGTAACGCGGGTAAAGAACGATGAGAACGGCACGACACCCCCCGCTGCGCAAAATACACGATCAAGTTAGCCTCCATGCGTGCAAAGTAACTATTGAAATGCACATATGTGTTATAGTGCTATCCGTGGATGACTTATACCTGGGATGATAAAGCAGAAGAATCGTTTCTTTGTCCTTATTGCTGACCAAGAATTCTTCGATGTACTGACTCGCATATTGGCGGTTGGCGTCGTTGATTGAAAAGAAGCCCTGATGCATGTAGTATGGGTCCGCGACCGCAAGACCGATGACTTGCTCTCTCCTGACGATGTAGTTCATGTGCAGCACATACATGCGGACGAACGTAAAATCGAGTGTCCTCATTTGAAACATCTGGAAGATGTAATCAAACCTCAGGAAGAAGAGGTCCGCGGGGCATGTGTGGACATACATCTTGCAACTTCTCGACACATGAACCGTATAAAGTGGGTATCCTGGATCATCAGAGGCGAGGAGGCTTCTCTCTGTCGAAAGCACATGGTCATGGAGTCTCCTGAGGTCCCCTGCTATGGCAGCTAGTGCATTCACTGGTACCATTGGCTCCCCCGCGACATGGATTAATGGCGCATGTTTCATCGGTAAACCGTCAACCTTGGTTGAAGGCGGCTGGCTGCTAGAACCAACATTGCCAGCTTTATTGGATTTTCTCGCCGCCGGTCTCTTCCTCTGCTTCTTCTTGGTGGGCTCAGGTGCTAGTTGGTGTGTCAGACCCTCCCTGAGCACCATCCCTAGTGTTTTCGGGCTCAGCATTGGACGACTCTGGCTAATTAGTTGAGCTTGGGTGGAGCCGGCATCTGGAGGCGTGTCCTGCGAGGATTGCATGAACAAAGACTTCTTGCACTCCCGAGGACGTTCCGGCTCTGGTACATGCATCTCATATTCATATGGTTGACTCATTGTTACTTCGTTGTCAAAGGCAGTATTGAAATACTGGTTAGGGTCATCGGCCTCCTCCATGTCATGATCCATATCCTCTTCCATGGGGCAGATGGCATCATGTTCCGGAACGGTTGGCCCTCCTTCCTCATGTCTCTCGATCTCAGCAAGCAGCATAGATGATGGTTGTACTTGTGTAGGTGGTGTTGTGGTCATACCTTCCTAAGGTCCTGTTGGTGTGCTCCCGGCCACCTCGACACGAAGAAGATTTTTCGGCCATAGGATCGGCCAATTTTTGCATTGGCCAAGCTGCATCGGGGTCTCGTCATCCTCTCCATCCGTTTGTATCGGATGAGGGAAACCCTCGTAGCCCGCTTTCACACTCGCCACAGAGACCCTTAAGGCATTATCAGGCATCTGCCGGCGGTGAAACAATCGATCCTTAGGCTTGACTATAGTACCCTTCCCCACATCCACCAACCCGCCCTTCATGTGGTAAAGGAGGGTGGACGGAGTGGAGTTGGCCTAAAAAGACATATACCTGCGGCGTCAGAGATCCAAAAAGAATGTCAACTAAAGATTAATTAATTAGTTGAGTTGATGAAGGTTCAACGCGTATTTACCGTGAGGGCCTCGAGCTCAGTCAATGTCGACGGCTTGACATTCAAGCCAGAGATGGAGCTAGGGCTGCTGTGAGAGCTGGGTGTAGGAGCAGGTGCTGGAGGAGGTGCGGGTGTGGTTACCGTACTAGGTACGGGAATGGGTGCGGTGTTCATTGAGTTGCTCCCGGTGAAGCTGTGCATGGGAAAATCACTTGGTGGCGCGTTTGGATTTTGTTGCACCCATGTGACCACTGTTGGAATCAAGATTATCAAGGTAGCCACCATATCATCTCTACATGCAGCGATTATCTCAGCTTTGGTCTCAGCTTTTGCTTTCTCCATCGCCCGCACCACCTTCTCGTCGATAGTCACTTGACTGAACTTCTTTCTCTGTCTTTTGGCCTCGGGGTCCTCGTTATAATAGTACTTCCACGTGGCGCCATCCAAGGCGCCATGCACACGTCCATATTGCGGCCGCTGGCCGGGCGGGTGTCCCATCATTATGTTCATGGCCCGGTTGAAAGGAGTGTCCCACTTGTACTTCACCGTCGACTGAGTCGATGAGTCGCTTTCGGCCGCAAGCTTGTGTTTCTCTCTCTGCCAAATGGATCGTGAATCATTTACAAATGCGACTAGAATGTAGTAGACTTCATTGATTAGAAGCTAATATGTAAGGTGGTAAAAGCATAATTACTAGTATTCTCATGAATTTCCTAGTTGGCCCGTCGGTGAAGAAAATCTTTTTTTGGGGGTCCCAAGAGAATCGGGCCCTAATGAAGTCATGCTCCTGCTGGTCAGTGAACTCAACCAATGGGTCTGGGATCCCCTGCCGTTCATGTTCTGCATCCTCCTTAGCCCACACGGGCCTCTTTCCCGTGTAACCACGACTTCTAAGGCGGTGGTTCCCCATGTTCTTTGCCTCCAGCTGCTTGCCTCTCTCCGACCTGGCCTTGGCAGCTTCTTCATTGCAACTCTCCTTGAACTTTTCAAAGTCCTCTATCGTAATTTTTGGATTGTCTGCAACAATCTCGGCATAGGTTTCATGGTCTACTTGAATCACCCTTTTAACCCTAGTTTTACAAGCGCTCAATGTATTGCTGAACTTCCCTAGGGCTTTGTTGTTGATTTTTTTTTCATGGCATCATCATCCCATGGGTCGACATCGTCATTCCGACCTGGGAACTGGAATCTTGCGTGCAACCTAGTTAGGAGCAGCTTCTTCAAATTTTCATTCTTCCGTATTTTCGTGGTGTTGATGTTAGCTATATCCCGTAGGATGCATGCTAGTTAGTTGCCGTAACACGCTACCACTTCCCGCGGCTCTATTGGCTCGAACTCGCCAGGGTGCACCGCCGTGACCACCAATCTTCTGGTGCCGAGCTCATTTGGGCGTCGTGTCCTATTTTCCTTCTTTCCCTCACTGGCTTGGGAGGCCCCACCTTCCGTGCTGTAGTTAGGAACATCATCAGCGCTAGTCTTAGTGCCGGTGTCGTTGGTGGCATCAGCGTCGGCACCAGCGCCGCCACCATCGTCATCCGTCATGACAAGGGGGTCCTGACACCCATCTTGCTGTCTCATGATCCGCCAGAAAGTCTAGGTAGGCGTGTGCTCGAACTAATTGGGACCGAGAACCTCCGGCCTCATCGGAGTCGGTCATGTTTCGTAGGGTTCAATGTCGTAGTCGTTTAATTATCGAGCTTTATATAATAAAGTGAATAGTGAAAAAAGTGACCTTTGTTTTGCCGGAAATGTCGTTTCATTCCCGTCGCGACAAATCTTGAGCACTCGATATGTCCAACTTTCTAGCACAAGTCATGCAAAAATTCACGGAAAATTTCGGCATGACCTTTGCTAGAAAGTGCACATATAGAGCGCCTGAAATTTGCCGGAATGGAAATGAATCAACATTTCCGACAAAACATAGGTCACTTGCAATCGGGAAATGAATCAATAACCAAATTTGTCGCTGTCGTGGTAGCAACAGAGCAGTTATAATCAAAGCAGCATGATCATCCACACCTGTCTTTGGCCAATCTAGGTACCACACAGCCACTAGTTATGTCACTGTCATGGACAATGCAAGCAAATTTCAGGTACTAACAAAATTAGCCCTACGCTGCAACTTACATTATTGCAGTCCATGAACAAAAGCCACCAAAAAACAAAAAATATGGCTGCCACAAAATGAGTCCTGATGGTTACCAACTGGTTGGCCCATAGGAAAATGCAATGGAGATACCAGAAATGGCTGCCACATGCCAAAACATAAAATATGGTTGCTATGTTTCACAACCTTAGATCAAGTAATAAGTTTAGTTTAGTTATCTAGGCAAAGCATTAGTTTAGCTTCACTACCTATAGCAATATGACCAAAGTTCACTGTACTTATCAAACCTAGAAAAATTCCCTCTTAGAGAGGGAGAAGAAGTTTATTTTCAAAATTGCAGTAGCACTGCAGCTATCACATTCTGTTCTATGATGATGATCTATCAGTGTATACCACCTAACAATTTTGTAAGAACAGACACCTAGCAGCAGCAAGACACCTAGCTTTCTCTCTAGCTCTGGCTTACTTGAACATGAGCGGGAGGAAGAGGGGGCGGGGGCGTACCAGAGCGGGAGGGGGTCCGTTGCCAGCGTCGGGGTGGAGGTAGTGGCCGGCGTCGGGGTCGTGGTCGGGGCAGTGGCCGGCGTCGTGGTCGGGGTGAGGGCGGCGTCGGGGTCAAGGCTGAGCCCGGCGTCGGGGTCGGGGCTGAGGCTGGCGTCAGGGTCGGGGTTGAGGTCGGGGGTGGTGCGGCATCGGCGGTGGCGTGGGCGGTGCGACGTCGGTGGCGCCGTCGATGGCGGGGGAGGGGCGGCACAGAGAAAGGGGATCGATCGGATCGAGCGAGAGTGAGACTGAGGAAAGAGATGGGTGCAGTGGCTCTGTATACACAACTGAGCTATAGCGCGTCTTGGCAAAACACGCTATAGCGCTTGCCAAGCCAAACCGCGCTACTGCTAATTTTTTTGTTTTTCTTTTTCTTAGCTATAGCGCTTGCCAAGCCAAAACGCGCTACTTCTAATTTTTTTTCTTTTTCTTAGCTATAGTGCTTGCCAAGCCAAAACGCGCTATTGCTAACTTTTTATTTTTCATTTTTCTTTTTCTTTTTATTTTTCATTTTCATTTTCATTTTCTTTTTCATTTTACTTTTACTTTTTCTTGTTCTTTTTTACTTTTATTATTTCATTTGACCGGCCGCTATCGGCGGTATACAAAATAGCTAGACACACACACAAAATTTGTGGATTGTTTTGTCAGCTTGGGTGACGACGACGCTTCAGACTGATCTTCTTCCCTCTTTTGTTCATTGTCGAATAATTGAGACCATGGTTGTGACTTTTACTTCTCCAGGGATTACGATCTTTCATAGGTAATGTAGTGTTCATTCTTCTTTTCACGCATGTTTCATCGTCATCAGCATCATCTTCCCTCATCGGATCACCGTACTGGGCGTAGTCTTCCTCGTTGGCGACTCCATCCATTCCGGCGATGCTCATTTTGCTTCTCCTCACAACAACACGGCTAGGATTCATCGGATCAGTTATGAAGAAACATTGTGTCACGTGTTTAGCATGTACCCATGGCTCATTTTTGGCGATGGCGTTGACGGTACCGCTATCAGAGTCGGGTATACACATGGTAGTGAAATGTCAGTTTTCTCTTTGTACATTCTTAGCCCATCTGACACGGAACTGTTGGGGAACGTAGTAATTTCAAAAAAATTCCTACGCACACGTAAGATCATGGTGATGCATAGCAACGAGAGGGGAGAGTGTGATCTACGTACCCTTGTAGATCGACAACGGAAGCGTTTGGTTGATGTAGTCGT
This sequence comes from Triticum aestivum, assembly GCF_018294505.1. Lineage (NCBI taxonomy): Eukaryota > Viridiplantae > Streptophyta > Magnoliopsida > Poales > Poaceae > Triticum > Triticum aestivum. Next base: position 361,578,506 of record NC_057794.1, read on the forward strand.
ACGTCTCCACGGCCCGACCGATAAAGCACCGAAACTACGGCACCTCCGAGTTCTAGCACACGTTCAGCTCGATGACGATCCCCAGACTCCGATCCAGCAAAGTGTCGGGGAAGAGTTCTGTCAGCACGACGGCGTGGTGATGATCTTGATGCACTACCGTCGCAGGGCTTCGCCTAAGCACCGCTACAATATTATCGAGGACTATGGTGGAGGGGGGCACCGCACACGGCTAAGAATATGATCACACGTATCAACTTGTGTCTAGGGGTGCCCCCTGCCTCCGTATATAAAAGAGCAAGGGGAGGAGGCCGGCCGGCCCCTATAGGCGCGCCAGGAGGAGTCCTCCTCCTAGTAGGAGTAGGACTCCTACTAGGAGGGGGAAAGAAGTGGGGAGGGAGAGGGAAAAGGGGGGGGGCGCCGCCCCCCTCTCCTAGTCCAATTCGGACCAGGGGGGAGGAGGCACGCAGCCCACCTATGGCTGCCCCTCTCTCTCTCCACTAAGGCCCATATGGCCCATTACTTCTCCCGGGGGGTTCCGGTAACCCTCCGGCTCTCCGGTTTTCTCCGAAATCACCCGGAACACTTCCGGTGTCCGAATATAGCCGTCCAATATATCAATCTTTATGTCTCGACCATTTCGAGACTCCTCGTCATGTCCGTGATCACATCCGGGACTCCGAACTAACTTCGGTACATCAAAACTCATAAACTCATAATATAACTGTCATCGAAACCTTAAGCGTGCGGACCCTACGGGTTCGAGAACAATGTAGACATGACCGAGACACGTCTCCGGTCAATAACCAATAGCGGAACATGGATGCTCATATTGTCTCCTACATATTCTACGAAGATCTTTATCGGTCAGACCGCATAACAACATACATTGTTCCCTTTGTCATCGGTATGTTACTTGCCCGAGATTCGATCGTCGGTATCTCAATACCTAGTTCAATCTCATTACCGGTAAGTCTCTTTACTCATTCCGTAATACATCATCTTGCAACTAACTCATTAGTTGCAATGCTTGCAAGGCTTATGTGATGTGTATTACCGAGAGGGCAAACCCAACATGTACCTTTGGAGTGAAAAATCGGAGTGACAAATCCTAATCTCGAAATACGCCAACCCAACTGTACCTTTGGAGACACCTGTAGAGCACATTTATAATCACCCATTTACGTTGTGACGTTTGGTAGCACACAAAGTGTTCCTCCGACAAACGGGAGTTGCATAATCTCATAGTCATAGGAACATGTATAAGTCATGAAGAAAGCAATAGCAACATACTAAACGATCGGGTGCTAAGCTAATGGAATGGGTCATGTCAATCAGATCATTCACCTAATGATGTGATCCCGTTAATCAAATAACAACTCTTTGTTCGTGGTTAGGAAACATAACCATCTTTGATTAACGAGCTAGTCAAGTAGAGGCATAGTAGTGACACTCTGTTTGTCTATGTATTCACACATGTATTATGTTTCCGGTTAATACAATTCTAGCATGAATAATAAACATTTATCATGATATAAGGAAATAAATAATAACTTTATTATTGCCTCTAGGGCATATATTTCCTTCAGTCTCCCACTTGCACTAGAGTCAATAATCTAGATTACACAGTAATGATTCTAACACCCATGGAGCCTTGGTGCTGATCATGTTTTGCTCGTGGAAGAGGCTTAGTCAACGGGTCTGCAACATTCAGATCCGTATGTATCTTGCAAATCTCTATGTCTCCCACCTGGACTAGATCCCGGATGGAATTGAAGCGTCTCTTGATGTGCTTGGTTCTCTTGTGAAATCTGGATTCCTTTGCCAAGGCAATTGCACCAGTATTGTCACAAAAGATTTTCATTGGACCCAATGCACTAGGTATGACACCTAGATCGGATATGAACTCCTTCATCCAGAATCCTTCATTTGCTGCTTCCGAAGCAGCTATGTACTCCGCTTCACATGTAGATCCCGCTACAATGCTTTGTTTAGAACTGCACCAACTTACAGCTCCACCGTTTAATGTAAACACGTATCCGGTTTGCGATTTAGAATCGTCCAGATCATTGTCAAAGCTTGCATCAACGTAACCTTTTACGATGAGCTCTTTGTCACCTCCACATATGAGAAACATATCCTTAGTCCTTTTCAGGTATTTCAGGATGTTCTTGACCGCTGTCCAGTGATCCACTCCTGGATTACTTTGGTACCTCCCTACTAGACTTATAGCAAGGCACACATCAGGTCTGGTACACAGCATTGCATACATGATAGAGCCTACGGCTGAAGCATAGGGAACATCTTTCATATTCTCTCTATCTTCTGCAGTGGTCGGGCATTGAGTCTTACTCAACTTCACACCTTGTAACACAGGCAGGAACCCTTTCTTTGCTTGATCCATTTTGAACTTCTTCAAAACTTTGTCAAGGTATGTGGTTTGTGAAAGTCCAATTAAGCGTCTTGATCTATCTCTATAGATCTTAATGCCTAATATGTAAGCAGCTTCACCGAGGTCTTTCATTGAAAAACTCTTATTCAAGTATCCCTTTATGCTATCCAGAAATTCTATATCATTTCCAAATAGTAATATGTCATCCACATATAATATCATAAATGCTACAGAGCTCCCACTCACTTTCTTGTAAATACAGGCTTCTCCAAAAGTCTGTATAAAACCAAATGCTTTGATCACACTATCAAAGCGTTTATTCCAACTCCGAGAGGCTTGCACCAGTCCATAAATGGATCGCTGGAGCTTGCACACTTTGTTAGCTCCCTTTGGATCGACAAAACCTTCTGGTTGCATCATATACAACTCTTCTTCCAGAAATCCATTCAGGAATGCAGTTTTGACATCCATCTGCCAAATTTCATAATCATAAAATGCGGCAATTGCTAACATGATTCGGACAGACTTAAGCATCGCTACGGGTGAGCAGGTCTCATCGTAGTCAATCCCTTGAACTTGCCGAAAACCTTTTGCGACAAGTCGAGCTTTGTAGACAGTAATATTACCGTTAGCGTCAGTCTTCTTCTTGAAGATCCATTTATTCTCAATTGCTTGCCGATCATCGGGCAAGTCAACCAAAGTCCATACTTTGTTCTCATACATGGATCCCATCTCAGATTTCATGGCTTCAAGCCATTTTGCGGAATCTGGGCTCACCATCGCTTCTTCATAGTTCATAGGTTCATCATGATCTAGTAGCATGACTTCCAGAACAGGATTACCGTACCACTCTGGCGCGGATCTCACTCTGGTTGATCTACGAGGTTCAGTAGTATCTTGTTCTGAAGTTTCATGATCATCATCATTAGCTTCCTCACTAACTGGTGTAGGTGTCACTAAAACAGTTTTCTATGATGCACTACTTTCCAATAAGGGAGCAGGTACAGTTACCTCGTCAAGTTCTACTTTCCTCCTACTCACTTCTTTCGAGAGAAACTCCTTCTCCAGAAAGTTTCCGAACTTGGCAACAAAAGTCTTGCCTTCGGATCTGTGATAGAAGGTGTATCCAATAGTCTCCTTTGGATATCCTATGAAGACACATTTCTCCGATTTGGGTTCGAGCTTATCAGGTTGAAGCTTTTTCACATAAGCATCGCAGCCCCAAACTTTCAGAAACGACAACTTTGGTTTCTTGCCAAACCACAGTTCATAAGGCGTCGTCTCAACGGATTTTGATGGTGCCCTATTTAATGTGAATGCGGCTGTCTCTAGAGCGTATCCCCAAAACGATAGCGGTAAATCAGTAAGAGACATCATAGATCGCACCATATCTAGTAAAGTACGATCGGACACACCATTGCGCTGTGGTGTTCCGGGTGGCGTGAGTTGCGAAACTATTCCGCATTGTTTCAAATGTACACCAAACTCGTAACTCAAATATTCTCCTCCACGATCAGATCGTAGAAACTTTATTTTCTTGTTACGATGATTTTCAACTTCACTCTGAAATTCTTTGAACTTTTCAAACGTTTCAGACTTATGTTTCATTAAGTAGATATACCCATATCTGCTTAAGTCATCTGTGAAGGTGAGAAAATAACGATATCCGCCACGAGCCTCAATATTCATCGGGCCACATACATCTGTATGTATGATTTCCAACAAATCTGTTGCTCTCTCCATAGTACCAGAGAACGGTGTTTTAGTCATCTTGCCCATGAGGCACGGTTCGCAAGTACCAAGTGATTCATAATCAAGTGGTTCCAAAAGTCCATCAGTATGGAGTTTCTTCATGCGCTTTACACCGATATGACCTAAACGGCAGTGCCACAAATAAGTTGCACTATCATTATCAACTCTGCATCTTTTGGCTTCAACACTATGAATATGTGTGTCACTACTATCGGGATTCAATAAAAATAGACCACTCTTTAAGGGTGCATGACCATAAAAGATATTACTCATATAAATAGAACAACCATTATTCTTAGATTTAAATGAATAACCATCTCGCATCAAACAAGATCCAGATATAATGTTCATGCTTAACGCTGGCACCAAATAACAATTATTTAGGTCTAATATTAATCCCGAAGGTAGATGTAGAGGTAGCGTGCCGACTGCAATCACATCGACTTTGGAACCGTTTCCCACGCACATCGTCACCTCGTCCTTAGCCAATCTTCACTTAATCCGTAGTCCCTGTTTCGAGTTGCAAATATTAGCAACAGAACCAGTATCAAATACCCAGGTGCTACTGCGAGCATTAGTAAGGTACACATCAATAACATGTATATCACATATACCTTTGTTCACCTTGCCATCCTTCTTATCCTCCAAATACTTGGGGCAGTTCCGCTTCCAGTGACCAGTCTGCTTGCAGTAGAAGCACTCAGTTTCAGGCTTAGGTCCAGGTTTGGGTTTATTCTCTTGAGTAGCAACTTGCTTGCTGTTCTTTTTGAAGTTCCCCTTCTTCTTCCCTTTGCCCTTTTTCTTGAAACTAGTGGTCTTGTTGACCATCAACACTTGATGCTCCTTCTTGATTTCTACCTCCGCAGCTTTCAGCATTGCAAAGAGCTCGGGAATAGTCTTATTCATCCCTTGCATATTATAGTTCATCAATAAGCTCTTGTAGCTTGGTGGCAGTGATTGGAGAATTCTGTCAGTGACGCAATCATCTGGAAGATTAATTCCCAATTGAATCAAGTGATTATTATACCCAGACATTTTGAGTATATGCTCACTGACAGAACTGTTCTCCTCCATCTTGCAGCTATAGAACTTATTGGAGACTTCATATCTCTCAATCCGGGCATTTGATTGAAATATTAACTTCAACTGCTGGAACATCTCATATGCTCCATGACTTTCAAAACATCGTTGAAGTCCTGATTCTAAGCCATAAAGCATGGCACACCGAACTATCGAGTAGTCATCAGCTTTGCTCTGCCAGACGTTCATAACATCTGGTGTTGCTCCAGCAGCAGGCCTGGCACCCAGCGGTGCTTCTAGGACGTAATTCTTCCGTGCAGCAATGAGGATAATCCTCAAGTTACGGACCCAGTCCGTGTAATTGCTACCATCATCTTTCAACTTTGCTTTCTCAAGGAATGCATTAAAATTCAACGGAACAACAACACGAGCCATCTATCTACAATCAAGCATAAACAAGCAAGATACTATCAGGTACTAAGTTTCATGATCAATTTAGGTTCAATTAATTTACTTAAAGAACTCCCACTTAGATAGACATCCCTCTAATCCTCTAAGTGATTACATGATCCAAATTAACTAAACCATGTCCGATCATCACGTGAGATGGAGTAGTTTCATTGGTGAACATCATTATGTTGATCATATCTACTATATGATTCACGCTTGACCTTTCGGTCTCCGTGTTCCGAGGCCATATCTGTATATGCTTGGCTCGTCAAGTATAACCTGAGTATTTCGCGTGTGCAACTGTTTTGCACCTGTTGTATTTGAGCATAGAGCCTATCACACCCGATCATCACGTGGTGTCTCAGCACGAAGAACTTTTGCAACGGTGCATAGGAGAACACTTCTTGATAATTAGTGAGAGATCATCTTATAATGCTACCGTCAATCAAAGCAAGATAAGATGCATAAAATATAAACATCACATGCAATCAATATACGTGATATGATATGGCCATCATCATCTTGTGCTTGTGATCTCCATCTTCGAAGCACCGTCGTGATCACCATCGTCACCGGTGCGACACCTTGATCTCCATCGTAGCAACGTTGTCGTCTCGCCAGTCTTATGCTTCCATGACTATCGCTACCGCTTAGTGATAAAGTAAAGCATTACAGCGCGATTGCATTGCATACAATAAAGCGACAACCATATGGCTCCTGCCAGTTGCCGATAACTCGGTTATAAAACATGATCATCTCATACAATAAAATTCAGCATCATGTCTGACCATATCATATCACAACATGCTCTGCAAAAACAAGTTAGACGTCCTCTACTTTGTTGTTGCAAGTTTTATCTGGCTGCTACGAGCTTAAGCAAGAACCAATCTTACCTACGCATCAAAACCACAACGATAGTTTGTCAAGTTGGTGCTGTTTTAACCTTCGCAAGGACCGGGCGTAGCCACACTCGGTTCAACTAAAGTTGGAGAAACTGTCACCCGCAAGCCACCTATGTGCAAAGCACGTCGGGAGAACCGGTCTCGCATAAGCGTACACGTAATGTCGGTCCGGGCCACTTCGTCCAACAATACCGCCGAACCAAAGTATGACATGCTGGTAAGCAGTATGACTTATATCGCCCACAACTCACTTGTGTTCTACTCGTGCATATAACATCAACATATAAAACATAGGCTCGGATGCCACTGTTGGGGAACGTAGTAATTTCAAAAAAAATCCTACACACACGTAAGATCATGGTGATGCATAGCAACGAGAGGGGAGAGTGTGATCTACGTACCCTTGTAGATCGACAACGGAAGCGTTTGGTTGATGTAGTCGTATGTCTCCACGGCCCGACCGATCAAGCACCGAAACTACGGCACCTCCGAGTTCTAGCACACGTTCAGCTCGATGATGATCCCCGGACTCCGATCCAGCAAAGTGTTAGGGAAGAGTTCCGTCAGCACGACGGCGTGGTGACGATCTTGATGCACTACCATCGCAGGGCTTCGCCTAAGCACCGCTACAATATTATCGAGGACTATGGTGGAGGGGGCACCGCACACGGCTAAGAATATGACCACACGGATCAACTTGTGTCTAGGGGTGCCCCCTGCCTCCGTATATAAAGGAGCAAGGGCAGGAGGCCGGCCGGCCCCTATAGGCGCGCCAGGAGGAGTCCTCCTCCTAGTAGGAGTAGGACTCCTACTAGGAGGGGGAAAGAAGTTGGGAGGGAGAGGGAAAAGGGGCCGGGGGCGCCGCCCCCTCTCCTAGTCCAATTTGGACCAGGGGGGAGGAGGCGCGCAGCCCACCTCTGGCTGCCCCTCTCTCTCTCCACTAAGGCCCATATGGCCCATTACTTCTCCCGGGGGGGTTCTGGTAACCCTCCGGCTCTCCGGTTTTCTCCGAAATCACCCGGAACACTTCCGGTGTCCGAATATAGCCGTCCAATATATCAATCTTTATGTCTCGACCATTTCGAGACTCCTCGTCATGTCCATGATCACATCCGGGACTTCGAACTAACTTCGGTACATCAAAACTCATAAACTCATAATATAACTGTCATCGAAACCTTAAGCGTGCGGACCCTACGGGTTTGAGAACAATGTAGACATGACTGAGACACGTCTCCGGTCAATAACCAATAGAGGAACCTGGATGCTCATATTGGCTCCTACATATTCTATGAAGATCTTTATCAGTCAGACCGCATAACAACATACGTTGTTCCCTTTGTCATCGGTATGTTACTTGCCCGAGATTCGATCGTCGGTATCTCAATACCTAGTTAAATCTCGTTACCGGCAAGTCTCTTTACTCGTTCCGTAATACATCATCCTGCAACTAACTCATTAGTTGCAATGCTTTCAAGGCTTATGTGATGTGTATTACCGAGAGGGCAAACCCAACATGTACCTTTGGAGTGACAAATCGGAGTGACAAATCCTAATCTCGAAATACGCCAACCCAACATGTACCTTTGGAGACACCTGTAGAGCACCTTTATAATCACCCATTTACGTTGTGACGTTTGGTAGCACACAAAGTGTTCCTCCGGCAAACGGGAGTTGCATAATCTCATAGTCATAGGAACATGTATAAGTCATGAAGAAAGCAATAGCAACATATTAAATGATCGGGTGCTAAGCTAATGGAATGGGTCATGTCAATCAGATCATTCACCTAATGATGTGATCCCGTTAATCAAATAACAACTCTTTGTTCATGGTTAGGAAACATAACCATCTTTGATTAACGAGCTAGTCAAGTAGAGGCATACTAGTGACACTCTGTTTGTCTATGTATTCACACATGTATTATGTTTCCGGTTAATACAATTCTAGCATGAATAATAAACATTTATCATGATATAAGGAAATAAATAATAACTTTATTATTGCCTCTAGGGCATATTTTCTTCAGGAACATCGTCGCGCTATGCAATCCAAAGTAGTTAAGCTCCCATATCTCTTCGACACTTCCGTAATATCTTTCAGTTACATTCCCGGTCATGGCTTCCATCGTCACCTCTGAGTTTTGGTCATCACTGTTTATATATTTCTCCTTCGTGTAGAACGTGTATCCGTTGATATCGTATGCTTGATAAGTCGCGAGGTTGGTCGAGGGGCCATGTGCTAAGGCGTATATGAGCGTTCCGTTAGGACAACCCTCTTCCGGGGGATTAGCCAGAACTCGCTCTTTGAACCAACACAAGAAAGTGGAGTTGTGCTCTCTAATAACTTCAACGTCCGTCCTGTGCACCCCACGGTCATGGTACTTCTTTGCGATGGTCTCTTTTTGCAGTGTCACGAAATCTTCTAGCACATCTAGGTGTTGTAGCACTACTAAGTTTGCCCAGTCAAGGTCATTTTGTCGGCCCGAGCGTAACACATTCACATCCCTATGACCATTGGTGTGACCTTCGCCTTCAAGCCTTCCACAATGCTTGTTCACGGGCAAACCAACAACAGGGTCTCCGGTGCCTACTAGATAACTCTCATAGAAAGAGATGCACTCTTTGGTCAGATATCCTTGGGGTATGCTTCCATCTGGCTGGGACATGTTACGAACGAATCCTTTGATGACGCCATTCATCCTCTCGAATGGCATCATGTTGTGCAGGAATGTCGGCCCTAGGTCGATGATATCGTCCACGATGTGGACACATAGATGCACCATGACATCAAAGAACGCGGGCGGGAAGTACATCTCTAGCTCATTCAGTATGACAAGGATCTCTTCCTATAGCCTATGGAGTTGCTTCACACTAATCGACTTTCGAGAGATAGCATAAAAAGTGGCATAGGTCAGTAAGCGTCTCACGCACATGTGTGTCCATAATCCCTCTAAGTGCAACCGAGAGTAACTGCGTCATCATCACATGACAGTCGTGAGACTTTATCCCACCGAACCTTTTTTTCTTAGTGTCTAGATTTCTGCTTATCTTCCCACAGTATCCAGAACTAACTTTGATTCCGGCAAGACACTTGAACAATTGACCGACCTCCTTCGGATCTAAGGTGAAGCAAGAGGGGGGGGGCAATATTGTTCTTCCTTCTTGTTTACTTTTTTGCCCCTATCTTCCTTCTCTGTCTCGGTCTCCTTTGACGACCTTTTACCGGGGATTTGGAGATCTTTCATGATATTCAAAAATTCCAAGTCTTTTCTTGCCTTCGGCCCATCCTTGGTCCTCTCCGACATGTTCATCAATGTTCCAAGCAAACTCTCAAGGATATTTTTTGTGATATGCATTTGATCAAGGCTATGAGGCGTGTCGAGTATGGGCCAGCATTCCAAGTCCCAGAAAACAGATCTCGTCTTCCATACCTTCAGCAGGGGCTCCAGCGCCTTTTTCTTCGTCTTTCCCGGCGAGGGGCACTCTTCCCAGTTCCTCAATAACTTATATATATTTCTGCAACACTACGCTTATGTGGAGGACCTCGATGCTCAGCCTTACCATTGAATAGATCTCCACGCTTTCTCCACGGGTCATCCTTCTCGAGCCATCTTCGATGCCCCATGTAAACGATTTTTGAAGACCCTCCATCTTTCGATAGCTGCAGAGAAGTTGTATCATCCATGCACCTCGTGCATCCGCAATATCCATGGCACACCTGGCCGGAGAGATAGTCGTAACCGAGATAGTCCTGCACCGTTGTGATCAGCGCGACTCTTATGTAGAAATACTCTCCTTTGCTTGCATCCCATGTCTTGGCCGGCGTTGTCCATAAGGTATGTAGCTCCTCTTTTAGTAACCCGAGATACAAATTTATATCATTTCCCGGTTGTCTCGGCCCTTGAATAAGCATAGCCATGTGTATGTATTTTTCCTTCATGCACAACCAGGGGGGAGGTTGTACATCCATACAAACACGGGCCATGTGCTATGATTGGTGTTCTGGTTGCCAAATGGATTCATGCCATCACTACTAGCGCCAAGCACGATGTTCCTTGGATCATTTGTGAAAAAAATCAAATTCAGCATTTAATGCTCTCCACTGGCTAGCATCTGCGAGGTGTCTCAGCTTCGGCTCATCTCCGTCATCACTACAAAAAATACACTTCTGTGATGATACGTGTTTGTCACAGTAGGTCGCGTTTTCTATCAAGCATGTACATCCATGACAAATTTATGACAGAATCAAGATAGTCATACCTGTGCTGTCGTAGAAGTGTTCCATGACATTTCCAAAATTATCATCACGGAAGTGTCCACTTCCATGACGATAAATCGCGCATCACAGAAGTGCTTTCGTCAAGGGTGACCGACACGTGGCATCCACCATAACGGAACGTCGTTAAGCTATCGGGTCGGGTTTTGGATCCGATAACCCGTTAACAGCCCCGACCAATGGGGATTTTCCACGTGTAAAATCATCATTGGCTGGAGGAAACACGTGTCGGCTCACCGTTGGGACAGATGTCATCCGCTCATTGGACCGAAGGCGCCTATGATACGGTGACACGTGGCACGGCCCAACAGAGGCCCGTTCCTGTGAAAAGGCCGGCCCGTTTGACTTGGTCAAAAGGTGGCGGCCTGGCCCATGGAAAGCCTATTAACGGCCTGTTCGCATATAGCCCATTTACAGCCCGCTAACCCAGGGCCCGTTATGCCCTATCCGAATTAGGCCCAGTAGCGTCATCTAGGCCGTCCAATATGATTCAGCCCATTTTTAACTTCCAGCCCATGTGCGGCCCATGACTTCTTTCGTCCCATATGAGGACCTTTGCAACTCTTAGCCCATTAACGGCCTGTGGTGAAACTAGCCCGTAATGAATAGTGTATCACTTTATACCCATTAACGACCCGTTATTCCATTGGGCCATTTCCAGCCCAAGTTATTTTTCGGCCTTCTCAGGGCCCATTTGCATCATTCGGTTACATACGGCCAGTTACTGTCATTTTCTGCTTGTGGGCCAAATTCAGCCCGTCGTTACAGTCGGCCCGTTTGCGGATCGTTAATACGTTGGGCCGTTTTCATGTCAAAAAAACCCGCTGCACTGTTTTCATAGAGTTATCAAATACAGCCTATTAACGGCCCGTTATGGTCCACAAATAGTACGGCCCATGATTGTCGAAATGATGATACACCCCGTAGAAGGCCCATGGATCCTACGGCCCGTATGAGGCCCATGCATAGTACGGCCCGTAGAAGGCCCATGGACCCTACGGCCCGTAGAAGGCCCATGGACCCTAAGGCCCGTATAGAAGGCCGATTGATCCTACGGCCGGACGAAGGCCCATGGATCATATGGCCTGCAGGAGGCCCATGGTTACAACAGTCCGTGTGTTGCGATGATTATTTTGGCCTAGTTACCAAAAATAGGCTATTGTGGCCACTAGAAAAAAACAAAAAAAGAACTCCAGTGACTACAAGCAAACAACTAAACAAGACAATAAGGAAATAAATAAGCAAGCAATTAACGCTAGCCTATTACCGCTATTACACATATTACATCCACTGGGCATCAAAGTTCGCCACCAGTGCAAATATAGGGAACAAAGCAGCACATTACATACACTGGCCGTCAAAATTGGCCACCGGTGCAAATAAACGCAGCAGCAAAACAAGAGCATAATTGAAACAACTTCAGAAGAGCTCAAGAAACGTTATCCTGGGTATCCACCATGCTGGCAATAAGCTTAGCAAGCTGATTAGCTTTTTCCTGTTTGGCGCTAAAATCCTCCAACACTTGCTATTGCACCAAAAAGTATGCATCTGAATGCTCCAGGGACTTCCGCAGTCCTTCTGCTTCTTGTTGTAGCACAACTGATCGATGTCTTTCAACTTGTAGTTGAGACTCAAGAAACCGAACTGATTTAGACAGTGAGTTTGAATAGCTTGTGCAAGCGGTAGCGGCCAGTAACTCGAACACTAAACCAAGACAGGACTTTGGGGTTGTCTTGCTGTCTTCAAGATAGTCTTCCTTAGCTGTTTTATCAGCTTTGTTGGAGACCAACAAGGATGTGTCACTATCCCGAACCTTATCTGCATTACTTCCTTTACCATTGCTTAATAAGGCACTCTTCCCCAATATTCTGTCAGCATTCTAAAAGAAGAAACAAGCAGACACATAACAAGTTTAACATGTACTAGTATATGAAACTCATTTCAGTGAACCAGTTCATTAGTAAGGTGGACATGATTAAACTACCAAGTCTTCTATTGCCAAGTACTAGTACATAATAAAAGCATCAAACAAACATATATCTATGTCCTATGGTCACTGCATTGTCTTTCCAAATCAAAATAGAGACAAGGTTCAAATCATATTAGTTCAAGAAAAAGCAGCAGTGAAAGAATACAAAGTGTGGGAAACTACACGGCACAACAAGATTTCAGATGGGTACCACGGGTCTACATGTACAACAACACTATTGGCTCTATTGTGATGGTAGTAATGTGCATGATATGAAAGTCAAATGTATACACAATTGAAATTGAAATCAACAGAGCTATTGATAAGAGCAAACCTGTTAAAGAAACATGCGTGAACATACATGATGTGCCATTGGAGTTTCGATTGGATCCTTTAATTTGAAAATAAGTTTGTATGAGTAAATACAGTGATACAAGAGCAAAGCAATCATAGTTAAAAAAGGCGCGCCTAAGCGAGCGCTTAAGCGCGCCCAGGATCTAGGCATTGGCAAAACGCATTGCGCATAACTACGCATAATCTGTGCATAACTGCACATAAGCATGCGCTTTGGTCAGTAAAGCACAAGGCGGTGGCAAAACGCACAATTAATGCCTAGCGCTTTTTTGAACTATGATAGCAGTGGAATCTTAAATTAGAACAGTTGTTCTTCAGGTTTAGGCACTTGTTCTACATGAACAGAGTACAGTAAGACGCAAGAATATAATACTTAAAATAGAAAATGAGCTCATAGACCTTACCACATTCTTGGTTCGGGACTAGTACAGAACAAGGCGTTCCCAGTCATCATCCAGTAAATGTGTCTCAGGAGAACGTAAGGGAATTTTATGAGTTTGTTTGCTGGTGAAGTATGTTTTCTTCAGGTAATTCCGATACTGCCACCAAGCATTCTTGAAGATAGAAGAGGTATTAGCATAGGTTACCTCATCCTGAGTTTCCAAATCGGTCCTTCTCTATAGAGAAAAATGGGAAAATTTGCTGTATTATAACCATCATGGAGGTAGGATGTATGGGACGAAGCAAAGTAATTGCCATGAATAATATTACTTACGCATAACTCCTGGACAAACACCTGCAACTGGCATTTTCCTTCATCTTCAGTATAATATTTCCAAGATGGGAAGATACGCACATACGATTTAACAACATCAAATGTGATAGATGCTAAACTACGACTAGCTGGTTGTGCTTCCTCCACAGGAATAGGCGTACTAACTGGTGGAGTTGGGGTTCGCCGTGATAGTACTGGCCCTTTGGGCACTGGAGCTGCCTTACTAACTGCTCTTGTTTGGGAGCTCTATGGTGGAGATGGTGTTGTGTCAACAGGAACTGGGTTACTATCGGCTAGGGTTGGGGTTAGATTGGGTGAAGCTGGTTCTATGTCCATCATAGTAGGGGTACAATCTGCGAGAGTTTGGGTTATGTGTGGTAGGGCTAGTTTTTGTGCATGTACAACCGGGGTGTTATCTCCACCAAGAGGTAGCACTCTTTTATTTGAAGACCGTGTTTTTAGTCCGCTAGATACTAACATCACCCGCTCCAATTCAAATGGCAGATAAATAGGAAACATAGTTGAATGTACAGACATTGTATGAGAGACAGATGCAATAGATAGTGTGGAAAAAAGAGGGCATGAAATAGTTGACATGTATATTATTTAACTAAAACGGATAGCATGACATAATTTCACATATATGATGTCTATCTAAACTAGATAGCATAGCATAACATAATTCAAAGATATGATGAATAACTAAACAGGATCGCATGACATAATTCACCTACATGTTATCTAAGTAATCATGATCGCATCATTTAATTCACATATGTGATTTATATGCTAAACAGAGGGCATTCGATATGATGTCTTAACTAAGAACATGGTGTTGAATATTGTGTATATGATGTCTAAACTATGCAATGCAAGACACCGTATGCATGATATGAGCAGTATAACCGTGCCAAGTTAGAGCATACACGTCAGTGGGGCAATAGGACTGGTCATCTGTCTCTGAATCCATCTCTGAGGAGCTATCGGGACCCAACAAGAGATCTACTTCGACAGGTAGCACTGTCTGCTCTGAAGGCCTTGTTTTCACTCCAGATTTTCCCATCTCCCATCCAAATGGCTGATTCACAGGAAGAGTAGTTTAATGTACAAACATTATCGACAAATGGAAATGTAATGAAGAAAAGGATGGGCAAGATATCATTCAAATATATGATGCCTGGTTAAACAGGATGGCATTGCACATTTCACATATATTATGGCTGGCTAAAAGACATGAGACTGCATAATTCCCATATATGATATATAAACTAAACAGGTGGCATTACAGAACATGTCTAAACTAAGAAGACGGCATATATGATGTCAAAAGTAGGCACTGCAAGGCAACATATGCATTATATGACTAACATCATCATGCCAAGGTACAACAAACACCTTGGGGGTAAATAGGAGTGGTCAGCGGCGTCCGAATCCACCTCAGAACAGATATCTTCCTTTGGATTACAATCTGGAGAGGGGTGGGGAGGGTTTTCCATTGAACCCACCATGGAGCGATGTCTGCATGACATTGTATTGCCGCGCAAAACTCTTCTCTTTTTCTCTACATGTTCAGCATGACTGTGTACAATATCTGACATGCATTCGCAAAAAATATGGTGAGATTATGTAAGGAGAGCATGCAGAAATTTAGAGTGATAGTAACAACCAGTGGATCGATGTTTTTCCGTTGAACCAAAATAGCCCTAATGGATCGACGTGAATGTATAGTAATAAGTGATGCAACAAGTGTACAACCTCTTTGCCATAGCCGTGTCGACCTCAGCATCATTGGGTTGGTCGCTGAAGCAGTTGAGGTAGAGGTGGCTATCGGAGGTGTGGAGGAAGATCTGAGGAATCTATAGACGGCGTCCAGGGCACTGCTCTATTGTGATGGATCGTTCTGTCGTTGGAGCAGCTCCGGTGAGCCGTAAGACGTCAAGGCTGAAGCAACACAAGACAGACATCGTCAATCTCAAGTGGGATTCTAATAGCATCTCCAATAGATGATGTAAAATGGATGTAAAATTAACATCACCAAAACCACCTGACTACAACAGATGAGGTAAAAACTGTTGACTCCGAACTTAACTGTCGAAACTAAAATTTACTGTGGAATCTGAATGCTACTGTCGAAACTGAACGCAATGGTAGTAGAGAGGCACTTGACATGTAGTTTAGGGAGGGCATGCAGTTCATCTTCGTCCTGCACCCCCTGAGCCGCCAGCCACCACCGGCCGAACCACCGGCCCCAGCGCTGCCTCGCCGCCCCGGCCAGCCCTCTAGGCCCCCGCCCCCCACCATGAACCCTAAGATAGATAGTGGGGTACCTCTCTGGCGAGCCCCCGTCCCTGTTGTGGGTGGTTCTTCCTTAACTCCGGCGAGCCCCCCAACCCCTGAAAATCGACTGACCCAAAAGTCGATTCAGTCGACTGAAGTTTGGCTTAATAGGAGCAGAGCAGCAGCACGAGCGAGGGGAAGAGCAGCAACAGTAGTTGGGCGAGTGAGCGATCAAGCGAGAGCCGGAGCAGCAGCAGCAGCGCGAGCGAGACCCGGAGCAGCAGCAGCAGATCCGGCTGGTATGGACGCCGCCGCCGAAGGGGCCTCGCACTGGGGGAGAGGCGCCATGGAGATGTCGCCCGTGGCGCCGGCTTCAAGGTAGCCCCTCCATCGGGGTGCGGGATGGAGCACTGTTGGCGCCGGGAGGTCGAGTTAAGGAGAAGGTGCGATGCGATGAGTGTACAACCTCTTTGGTGGCGCCGAGTAGGCTTGGGCTTCGTTCGAGGAGTCGGTAAGGATGCTGCGGTTCCAGTGGAGTAGGTTAAGGCAGCGCTGTGGGGATGGAGCAGCCGCGATAGACGAGGCGATCGTCAGAGCAGCTCCTTGGAGGTGGAGGACGGGGCGGCTGAATCGGCGGGATGGCGAGATGGACGATGGATCCTCATCCGGGGAGGTGGACGAGGGACGTCGAGCTGTTACGGTGGACGACGTCGTCGGGGAAGAGGCTCCGGCTGGGCAGCGGTGACGTGACGGATGGAGGAGGGTGGGGTTTCGCGGCTAGAGCAGAGAGGTTATGGCGGCCTGGGATTTCGAATGGCGAAAAGGGGGCCATGGGAGGGGGTGAAGCATGACATAGGGACGCGCTTGTCCAATATGTAGGGTGTGTTACAAAAGTACCACCACCGGCTTGAACTAGCGGCCCTTTCGGCTCAGGGTTAGAAGGGGGATTTCACGTGTCGGGATTTGGCAACTGGAGGGAGTTTTTGCGCGCGTTGTAATTTCGGGATAGCAAGGCACGGGTTGTGAAGGCGCCAGTTTTGGGAGCACGATATCTGAATTTTCGGGATATAACAAGACGCGGGTTGAATTTTAGGGACAAGCCTAACATGTAGTAATATTGTACTTGTACGTACCAAATCAATTCGCACTTCCCTCAACCAAAAAGAAAACGAAAAAATAAAACTATTCACACCACACAAAGAGAGAGTCTTGCCACGTTTTACTATACAAATGCTATTCAAAGCTACTCCCTCCTTCCATCTATATAGGGCCTAATGCGTTTTTCTATGCTAACTTTGACCAAATATTAGAGCAATGATATATGACATGCAACTTACACAAAGCACACCGTTAGATTCGTCTTTGAAAGGTTCTTTCAATGATATAATTTTCACATTGTGCATGTCATGTACTATTAATCTTGTCAATAGTCAAAGGCGGTCTTAAAAATCTCATTACGCCCTATATAGATGGAAGGAGGGAGTATGAATCCATGTTATGTCCGATTAAATTTTTTCGCTTGCTGTATAATGCATGTAACCTACTCATACCAACATTTTAGTGCATTCCAAATGTCTATAGTACCGCTGCAATTCAAACCAAATTTGAATTCGTTTCTCTATTTCAATAAGAATCTACAATCATGATTGTTGCCAACTTCAACCATCATAGTTTCCTTGCTATCTGCCAGATATAAATCGTACGGCCTATAATGCAGGATGGCAGGCACACCATCATCAACAACTCCATTTTTATAAGAGTAGAGATAAAATATATTAAATGTAGTATAACATGTTCATAACCACACCATGTGTATCACCGTTATATATATTCACACATGCGTCGGTTTGAAACACTATGATAAATTCTTCAAATATCTGAATTCGCTTTTTATAATCAAGTATATATGATCTCTATTCGTCTTTTACACCCACACAACCCTCTTATCTTTGTAGCTAGCACTAACTTTCTCTTGTGCATGCACACGCCCGCATCCCTCTCACCCTCCCTCAGCATTCTCTAGCTCCATCGCGCAAATTCGTCTTTTCACTTTAGGTCGTTCACCCATGGTGTGTGTAGGCCCCGAGCTCCTTCTTTACGGCACACATCGATCGATATGCCTCTCTAGCCAGGTGTGCCTAGCACAAACACAAGATTCCCCTCTTCTCTTGTCACCGTCCATGCCTCACTCCCACCAATCTTTTCATCGCTCTCGTACTCGCACACTCCTCCCCCTCGATATAGTATGCCTCTCGTACCACCTCCTACATGCATCCCTCTCTCTCTATCCTTCTCCTCGTGCCTCATTTGCTTCTAACACAGACATGCATGTATACCGACTGATCTCCCAACGTATACCTAGATCGACTTTAACTATCCCCCCATCGATCGACGTACCTCATAAGTTATGTCTCTCCTTTCTCTAACAAAGGGCGATTGATCTTCCTATGTAGTTACGTCTGCTTACCACAACCACATCGTCCCCCCTCATCATTCATGCATGCCTCCTGACCCATCTCTCACACGCACGTGCACAGACAACAAGCAGCCATCTCCTCTCTTATTGATATTGTGGGTGTGCCCTCCGTTTATCTAGGAAGCCTATCCCACCATTTGTTAGAAGCAACTCCACTACCACCCCCTCCAACACTCTAGCTCTGTCTCTCTCCCAACCTTATTCCTCTCCTGCACATATGCATGGATGCCGATCGATCTCCCTTAATACATGAGGTAGGCCTCTCTCCTCCTCCACACATATACCAACCATTGTACCTCTATAGTTAATTGGGCCTCCCTCTTCCCCCACCACACACCAATAGTCGAGCACTGCAGGTAGGTATCCATGCCACAGAGACAAACTGCACATGCCCCATCTCACATTCCAGTAGGCCAGCCACTCTATATCTTTGACGTGGGCACACACAAATTCGATGGCACTCTTTATCTATTGCGCGTGTGCACACACACACACACACATCATCCCTCTCTTCGATTCTATGGACACCTCAAGTCCACTCTCTTCTCGTGGATCGCCCCCTCTATATATATGTTATATCCAGGACTCTATTTCACACACATTGCATATGTTACATTTTTTGATTGACCCCCCCCCCCAAAAAAAAACTCTCAAGAACCCACACACTATATCTCTCTAGGTTTGTACCTCTCTCACACAACCCCACGTAGGTGGTGTACGTATACAAGAAGAGAACAGGTGCACCGTGCATGTACTCACGCTTCGTGCCCAGCCACACCGGCGCGGGTACACAGTGGAGCTCATTTCTTTGCGAAATGGCAGCCCACGTGCTAATTTGAACGCCTGTAGTAGTTTTTTTTACCTAGGGAGGTCGTGTACCACGCGTGCACGAAACAAAGTTCGACTTGACGTGTTGCCACGTTATTTTTAAATAAAGTTATATCGCTCAATGGCACGTACACAGAATATAAAACGATTTTTATGGAGAAAAAGGTAGTCCGCTCACTATATACAATGGAGCCTGCCTGCCTGGTTTGTCGCTCTTCAGAGTATCTCACACAAGGCTGCGGTGGCCTCTCTCTCTCTCTCTCTCTCTCACCGTTGGTCACTGATCCGGCCGCATCCCGTCCACCGGGGGAAAGGGAGTGCGGTGGCCTCTCTCTCTCTCTCACACCGTTGGTCACTGATCCGGCCGCATCCCGTCCACCGAGGGAAAGGGAGGAAGTGCATCGTTTCTCTGTTCGATGACGCCGAGGCAGCACGTCTCGATCTGCGGTACATGTCGTTCTCTCTGACCAAGCTTCGGCGCGGCAGGGCCTACGCCACCTGCTCGCAGATTCCGCCCGCCGCCGCTCACCTAGTTACATCCCGACGACCTCCACGTATCCGCTCCAGCCTTGCTCCACTGCTCGTCTTCCCATGTTGCTGCATGTGGATCTTCCATAGTTCTTTGCCCAAAACGTAGCTCGTCCGACGTACTTTCCATATTGCATTCTCGTCCTCACACCATTTTAGACAAACACAACCGTGTTGTTATCTTCCCTTAGGACAAGGAATATGCTTCTTTTTTGTCGTCGCATGTGTCATCAACTGTTATTGGCCAGTAATTGTTTCCTTTCTACCTCTTTTTTGCAAACATGGCTATCCATTTCACCTTGTTGCTATTGCGACCTTTTGGTGAACTGCACAAATCACTTTTTTCTTAAGAGTGTTTTGTGCGGTTGTACTAAAATGTCACACAGGCAACGTCTTTACATTTCAGTGCGACCGCACAAAGGGAGATTGGTTTTGCTCGATCCTCATCCAACTCCGAGCCTAATCTTCTCCAACTAGTTAGTCTTAAGAGAGGCTGCAAAGGTGACCGGCTTCTATTTGTGTGTTTATTGTTTCATCAGCAGTCATCTATTATCGTAATCACACTTAACATCTTTGGAACAGGGACGCTCAGCTCTATTTTAGTGGAACTGCACAAAATGATCTAAATGTTGTGTGCTCCAGACAGCTACTTTTTTCCCAACATGCCTTGTTGATTTAGACAGAGCTGGGGGGACGTTGCTGCCAATGAAAGCATGGATCAATTTTAATTTAACACCTTCTCACAACTCTATCTTCAGTTGTGATGTAATTATTAGCTCTGATCTGCTAATAATTGACATGCATTAGCAAGGAAGTTAGTTTCTTATTGTTTCCGAAAGAGCATCGATGGCAAGACACGCGAAACAAAAGCTGAAAGCTCACACCATTGTACAATTTCATGTCACTGGAAAATTATTTGTATAGTACGTCAATTATGTAAACAAATGATGGATGCTTGATAGCATTGCCAGAAGCCTCTTCATCATCCGGGTCCATGTGCCATGCACAAAATTATACTCCTTCGTTCCTAAATATTTGTCTTTTTACAAATTTCAAATGGGCATATTTTAGAGTGTAGATTCACTCATTTTGCTTCATATGTGTACTCCCTCCGTTCCTAAATATTCTATTCGTCTTTCTAGAGATTTCAACAAGTGACTACATACGGAGCAAAATGAGTGAATCTACACTCTAAAATATGTCTATATACATCCGTATGTGCCAGTCCATTTGAAATCTCTAAAAAGACAAATATTTGAGTAGTCACTCGTTGAAATCTATAGAAAGACAAATACTCCGGAGTATATTTAAGAACCAAGGGGGTAGTGCACAACCGCATGGGAGACTCAGCCCGGTCGTTGCGCCGCATTAATAGTGAGTAATGAGCAGTCAAATCATAAGCCCCACCTTTCCCACTATAAGTTGCTCTGAAGAAGCAACCATCAATACACTCTTCTTTGAATTCGCTCATACTACTCCATCCGTCACTGTTTATACAACGCGCTTCAGAAAAAAGAAAAAAAATCTATGGGACCAAGGCGACTAGCGATCGGCCTGAAAAATAGCATTGATAATTATATCACGGCGTCTATTACTAGAGGGAATAATGCGTACACACATGCATGCAGTGCTTCCACCCCGGGTACACACATGCATGCACTTACTCCACTCCGTAGTAGTACAGTACATGGAGAGAAAATTGTGGACTTGATTGCGGTTACCACGCCCTAATTAATTGAGCATTAAACCAACCGCGTCTAAAGTCTCTCTGGTGGTGGAAATGCATTGAGAGAAATGCATCATAATGAAGCGCGCCCTGTAAACTATGACGGAGGGAGGAGTAGTATGAAGGTGCAAAACCAAGTACGCGTATGGCCAGTCGGTCAACGCACGTCTCTTGGCATATCACTGACATGTGGGATAGGAGTGTGAGGAAACCA
This sequence comes from Triticum aestivum, assembly GCF_018294505.1. Taxonomy (NCBI): domain Eukaryota; kingdom Viridiplantae; phylum Streptophyta; class Magnoliopsida; order Poales; family Poaceae; genus Triticum; species Triticum aestivum. The sequence goes on from NC_057794.1 coordinate 361,600,384, forward strand.
ATCTCAATTGACGGCAAAGAGCCAACCTGCCGTTCCTTGAGAGAGACGAGGAGCGAGAACACACAGACGGGCTCGCATAGAGGCCAAGATATATTCGAGCATGGTTGGTTGATCGATATCATTCATTACATGTTAGGCTGCCGTTTTCCGCCCTTCTCCGGAATAAAAGTGTACTTTATCAAAGATAAAAAAATAAGAGTACAGACGCTCCACCATGCGGTTCTAGTAGTAGTACTACTCGTACTACTACGCTTGGCTCTTCACCTCTTTGTGAAGTCGAACAATGATGGTACTCCGCATGTTGGGTGCTACAGTGTATGCCTCTGACAATCTGACACCGAATGGACTGATGCATGTCCACCGAGGGTAGGTTGCATTAGACAAAAGGCGTAAGCGAGCTTCACCTTGTCCTGCAAGCTTCTCCTCATTCTGTGAGTTGACGGGACACACCAAAAAGTAGTGCTAGTCCATACTCCCTCCTTTCCGGTTAATATGGCTTAATCTTTTTTGCGGGTAAATGAGAGAGCTTTATTCATATATAAGCATTCTTAGGACGATCATCCAAGACACTGGTCACTAGGAAGCGAGGTACCCCGCAAAAAAGAAGTAGGAAGCGAGGTGTTTCATCAAGCCAGCTCTCGGCCACATTCAAAGTGCAGCAAGCACGGTTCGCACAAAGATGCGCCGCAAGGTTTGTTGACCTGTTTACATGCTGGATAACAAAAAATAGGAAATATTACCGAGCACTACTATTTGTAACAAGATATGAGTCAGAATTAAGCGAGAATTGTGGCGAGTGTTCCATGCAATCAACTTCCATTATCACATGCGAGAACCCTCGAAGAGAACCAAATGTGTTGAAGATTGCTTTATCACATTTTAAAATTATAATAAGAGTGCAGACGCTCCTCCATCCGGTTCCTAGTACTAGTATAGTACGTACCTTTATAGACTATAGTAGTAGTACTAGTAAACTTTGCGCTTGGTTGTTCGCCTATTCGGGAAGTCGAACAATAATAGCACTAGTAGTAGTATAGTGTATGCTTCTGGCAATCTGACACCGAATTAACTGTTGCACGTCCACCGCCTAAGCGAGGGAGAGCTTGCATTAGTCAAAAGTTTCTCCTTGTCCTGCGAGCCACCATGCGCAAGCTTCTGCCGTCCTACAACCTTCTCCTCGTTCGGCAAGTTGACGGGACATAGCAAAGTAATGCTAGTCCATACTGCCTCCTCTCCGGTTAATATGGCTTAATTTCAAACGAGATAAATACACTGTCTGTCACTGCATATTTGTAAAAATACAGTCAGTGGACTTCATAATACGCTCATTGCGCTCAATATATATATTTTCCGGTGTTTATACGGTCACTAGCTCACCCTGACTGAGTATGTGTGTGCATGCACGTGTAGGTTGAGCACTTGGGCGTGACCGTGTGTGTTCCGTCGTGTGCTCGGACATGCGCATTTTTGCATCCATGTGTACGTGTGACTATTGCATGCACGTAGGGGGAGTACGTGTAGGGGCCACTAAGGAGCAGTCAAATCACACAGTAAGTTAGTCGGAACAAGCAACCATCATTTCACTCTTGAATGACATGTACGCAATAGAAAATGGTTGATATGGAGAGAAAAAGAAAACCACTATATATACACTAGCAGGAGCCTAAGCTACAAGCCTGCTTGCTTAGGTTGCTCTCTTCACAAGCATAGAACGACGGGCCTGATCCCACAACTGGGGGAAGGGAACAATGTTCTGTGTAGACGCGGTCGACATCGGCAAGGAGAAAACCCACAGTTGGTGCGTCCCAATCGGGGGTCACCGCGGTATGGGCCGATGCCGCGTCCCAACCGCCCTTCTAGCTACAGCCCGACGTCCCAGGTAGTCCATCTTCCTTTTGGAGCCGGCTTTCTCCACTGCCGTAGCTCCATCTCCATGTCGATATTTCTCTACTTCTACCGGCTTCTACTTGTGATGAGTTTATGTCTCATGAACTAGTGCCAATACTATTATTCTAATCACACTTCTTCAATATCTTTGCCATCAGGGATGCTCAGGTCGATTTTAGTGGAACTACACAAAAGCATCGTACGATCCGAGGGTGCCAGCCGTCTTTCCTTTGACAGGTTCTACCTGGCCAGGAAATTAAATCATATTTAGGGTTTAGGGTTTAAGTCGTAGTGACCCCATCAGTAGTTTTTCTTTCATACACGCTCTCACAACTTTTTTCTTTAGTTGTGAAGTAAATATTGGCTATGATCTATGAATCATTGAGATGCATCAGCATGCGTGTTAGTTTTCCTTTGTATTTGATGGAATGTTGTAACGGGGCAACCTTGGAATAGGAATGAAAATGGAGTGGAAAGTTTCCGTTTTTCCGGAGAAAAAATGGAAACGGAGAGAAACCAACGTTTCGTTTCGTTGGATCGTGCCATCGAGCAAAACCAACGTTTAAATCACGTCTGTCGTATTCGTGTCTCACCCTCCTCCACGGCTCGACCCCACATGGTCGCTCGGCATGCCACTCACCGCAAACCGAGTGTACGATAACTTTCCCGCCTGCTTGTCGATGTATCGCGCCATGGAGTACTAGCACTACTGGAAGAGATTGACGAGTTGGGGGAGGACAACTAGCTGTAGCATGGACTCCCAAGAACTTTTTACATGCATGTTGTAGCCGGCTATTGCGACCTTTGAACGCGGAGCAGCCGCGTGCACCCGGAAGCGGCGCGGGCGACGCTCTCTTGGCCGGTGCGCCGCTTCAATGCTGGTGCCAGTGAGAGGTCGCGTCCGCTCTGGTCGGGCATGCATGTGGCACTGACTGTTTCGGGCGGGAAGCACGCGCAGGTGATGAAGAGGGTTCGGGTTGGTCAGGACCGGCCGTGGCAGCGGTCTGGACGTGCGCAAACAAGAGATGATGTACGTTAATATTGCTGCGTATATAATTAACAATGTAAATAATGTGCCAGTTGCACAAATATGATTGGAGATGGAGATGGAAATGGAATTTTACGTAAACACGGATATGCATGTTTATGTCTATGTGTGTGTGCGCGACGACTCTCGCGACCTGGAAGCGGGGGCGTGTTTTTGATCGAGTTTTCTTTCTTGGTACGTTAGAAAATCAGTTTATCTAATTCACATCTAGATGTTATTTAAGGATATCACATCTAAGCTCCCACAAGTACATAATGTAGCAACAAGAAACAAAAAAAACTAGGAAAAAAATAGACCACAAACAGAGTGGACATCAACTTAGGGTTTGCACTCTCCACACGCTCGCCGCACTACATATATGTTACACGCTGGAGGCTCAATGTTCATTTGCTAGGGTTTGCTATATTCACAGTCTCTCACCCTCTCTTCACTAGATCTAAACAAGACTGCGTTGGCCTCTTGTATCTCTCTCCCCCCTCACAGCTGGTGAAGGAGGCGTCCGTATCCCGTCGCACCGGGAAGGGGAGGAGGTGCAGTGTTCACTCTATCGCCTTCAGCGAGGGAGGCAATCCACTGCCGGCTGCGCTGTTCTCTTTCACCCAGCGCCTGTGCGGGGGGGCCACCGACCCCTTCTTCCTCGCAGTTGTACGTAGTGTGGGCAGATCCGGCCTCCCGCCGCACGCCTTGCCACATCTCAACGACCCTAAGCTATAAGTTTCTTTGAAATTGTCATTGCTCTAGCTGCATGTGGATCTTTTTCGATCTATAGTCGAATCTAGGTCTTGGTTCAAAGAGGAAAAAATGGTGCGGTGGGCTGGAGCAAGAATCTAGGACGTGGTTCAATGAGGAAAGGAGGGGCGGAAAGTAGTATAGACTGGCTATCCAGCCGCTTTGTAGGTCGAAAAGGGAAAAAGGGGGTAACCCAGTACACACATCTGTAAGGAACCGATCTCTTTGTTGAAAAGGGAAAGAAACTGAGGGTCGGGTAGTTTGTGCAGGACTAGATTTGCTGCCCTCACATAGGAAGAAGGTTCAAAGAGAATAAATATGGGACTAGTGCATATATGCTGCTTGGCTACATACTCTGCATCACCCATTTATACGTGTGGACACACATGGTGCTGACATGTCCCATACAACTATTTTGCTGTTGTTAATCTAAGAATGCCGCCGGAAAATTGAAGCAATGCCACTGTTAAAAGTAAATTACATTTTTTAACGAATGTTGTTTCAAGAAAATGTCTCTATTAATACGAATCAATGCAACCGTTTTAGAAATGCTACTGTCCTACTTTGTTTTCCATCCAAGATAAGTTAGATGCTTCCTTCTGTCACCGTTTGTTTCATCCTCTTTTATCGGCAAGTAATTGTTTCCTTTTTTGCCTCTGTTAAAACAGGGGTATCGATTCAACACTACTAGGAAAAGGCCTACTAGTGGCGCACCAATTTTGCCTACTAATGGCGCACTACTGGTGCGCCACTAGTACCACGCCACTAGTATTTTTTACTAATGGCGCACCACTGGAGCGCCATTAGTATCTGGTATTCTAATGGCGCACCACGCCGTGTGCCATTAGTATAGACCACCATGCGCCATTAGTATGCCTCCCAGGGGGCCATATTTACCCACATGCTTTGGCATACTAATGGCGCACTGTGGTGTGATGCGCCATTAGTATCCTTTGGCATACTAATGGCGCACTTTGTAGTGATGCACCATTAGTATCCTTTGGCATACTAATGGCGCACTTTGAGGTGATGCGCCATTAGTATGAATATTAGGTTTTTTTACTTTTCTGATTTTTGCACATGTTACAAAATATATTATTGGACAGAATATAGACAGCAGCACACAGCAACAGCAGATTCATCGAATACAATAGAAGATTAGTCTCTGAATACAATTCATCATATTAGTCTCCAAATTCAAAAGACCGAACAAAGATAAAACATTACAAGTCTCGAGACCGCGAGTAGCGAGTTTGTCTTTACATTACAAGTCGATATCGATCATCTAAACTACCATCACATAGAAGAGAGCTGCGGTCATCACGATGAGCATCATCGCGATGAAACTGGTCTTCATCCGGTTCCTCCAACGCTCCCTCCTCTCTCCCGCTAGATAGCGGGTGTATCTAGGTTCCGCCTCCGCCCTAGTGGTGTACCCTTTGTAATTGTTACCGCTGAAACGGTGAACCTATCTCCGACACTCCTCCCAGTCGTTGTAGACTTCAGGAACCTTACCCTTGTACACGACATATGACGGTATCTCTATGCACAAGCCAAACAACAGAAAATACATAAGCAATATATAAGTATGCAACAAAAGGATCGGAAGAGAAAAGCAAGACATTAATAGCACGATTCATGATCCTACTAATAAATAGCATCGATTACATGTAAGTTGAACGACTGTCCAAACCAAAGAGACATACAATTCATTAAAGTTTAATTACAACATGAGCCAATCAATGTTCAGAACTACACATAGCATCACTACTTTCGACTCGACTCATGGGACCGGAGCGTGGATGAAGCCGCCGTCTGTCGTGATGGTCATGAAATTGCGGATGTTGTCAGCCTGCATTTGTAGCGTTGTGTCTATCTCACTGTTGGACGATTGATATCTAAGGTGGAACTTCCCCGAGGTATGAAGGACATCTTGATGGACGATGTCCGCAGACTCCGATTGGATGCGAAAGAATTCTTGTCTGATGTCCGCGTCCTGGATTGCCGACAAGCTCGCGACCCAATCTTTGAGATTATCTGGTAGCAGAAGGTGATGCTGGTCCCATACGATCTCCTGCATGTGATGGAGGGCATAGTAGGCATACTTCTGACTGCCAGGCGGCTGCTTGAGGCAACAGAACTTAGTATTGTGGGCAAACACGTGCTTGCCGTACCTACGAACTGGCCTGGTGAAGGTGCCTCCAGATTTGGCGTAGCCGGGGAGAACATCATCAAGAACTTTCTTGATATTTGTGTAGTTCATCTTGGAGTCACGGTTCGGGTCGAAATACGTGGCCATGGAATATTTCGGGCTTAAGAGGATGAGTGTGCAATGTATGTCACTGCACAGAACACAGAATGTTAGAAAAAAAAGAACGATCGAAATCTAAGAAATCATATGTTTCGGGGCGGTTAAGGGATAACTTACTCGGGAAAGTAAGACACGAGGAAGTTATCCTTATCTGGTTTTGCCAGAATGACGTCTTCGAGGTGTGAACTCGCGACTTGGCGGTCCCCAGCACTGCCCAAGATCTTGGCACGCATGTAGAAGGGGTCGACTATCACGATGTTCGGGGTCTTGTCTCTAATGATCCGCATCTCCATACTTAGCGAAAACAGCCGAACGAAGGTGTAGTGCAGCGGATGAAGGTTAAACATAGTAAAGATGTCATCAAATCGCAGGACGATCGTACCCCCGATGGCGCCATCCACAAAGCCCTTGCCCTCTGGCACCTTGGCCACGAAAACCGGGTATGCCACATCATTCTCTCTGAGACGCCGCTTCTCCAAAGAAAGAACACTGCCATGCAGACTTCGCATAGCACCGGTTGCAGCATTGAGCATATTTGTTGGTAGCATCGCCCTACCCGCCACATGCACCCTCCTCGAGATATCCTTAGGTGAAGGTGGCCCGTCCTGAGCACGGATCGTACTCGGTGCCGGCTGGCTCGCACCGGCGCCCTTTTTAGCCTTTCATTTCCGTCCCTTCTTCTTGATCTGCTGTAATGGGACCGAGTTCTGCTCACAGACCGCCTTCTTGAGCGTGTTGGGGCTGATAATATTTGGCACCTCGGCTATCTGAGGCTCGGTGAAGGCGGCAGCTAGAGGCGTCTCTTGAGAACTGAACACCAAACGACGCCTGTTGCAGTTGGGTTTCTCCATCGTACCAGCTAGACCGCGGTTGTCTTGGTTGGGTTCTTGAGAAGGAGGCCCGCAGAACCCGTCACCGTACCCATGTTCGGCAAAGTACTTATCGACGTTGGTAAATGTACCATCGTCGTTGTCATCGTCGTCCAGATCCTGTGCCATATGCATGTCCGGATCCTGTGCCATAGGGATGTCCGGCATGTCCGGTAGCGTTGCGGCGTTCTTGCCATGGCTTGGCGCCGGCACGACTGGCGGTCTTGTCTGTGGGGTGGTGTCCCCCGCCCCCAAATGAATCTGGCTCTTCGGCCAAAGCAGGGGCCAGCTTACACAGACGCTGAGGGTCATCTCTTCTTCTTCGTCAGCCCCAGCGGGTCGAATCGGAGGTAACAGCTCGTCGCAGCCTGGCAGCACCCGAACCTCTTCAACCCTATACACTATGGGTGGCATCGGATTACCGTGGAACACGGGGTTTCCCAGTTGAACGATTCTGCCCTTGGCGACATCGACCAACTCGCCGCCCATGAAGTGCAGGAGAGTGCAAGGAATGTCGGCGGCGCCCTGCGAAAACATGTAAGGCATCAGGGATGCCCAGTCAAAGGCAAGGAGATGAAGTCATCGACCGAGAGGCTTAGTTACCGTGATGCCGTCGAGCTCGGCTAATGTCGAGGCACCGCCAACGGCGGACGTGCAACTGGCGGAGGGGCCGCTTGCTAGCGAGGTGCCGTCCAGCGTACACGCGGGTGCATTAAGCTCCAATGCCCGTGCCAGCGCAGGAGACATGAATACCGCCTCCGCCGGAGACACCAATGGCGCCGCCGGAGACACCAATGGCGCTGCCTGCGCGTTGTGCGAGTTGCTGGCCGTGAAGCTGGGAACCGGGGGAGGCCCCTGTTGGCCGCCCACAATCCACGTCGTCAGCCCATGAATCAACGTAGGCACCATTGCGTTGAGCATCGTTCCCAGTTGTTGTTGCACTTGCTCTTGGACAATATCCGAAATCCGTGCCACTTGTGCCTTGAGTGCTTCAACCTCGCGCGACTGGCTTTCCGAGCTGGTCTTTTGCTCCTTTCACCCACCAGCGGTATAGTATGACGACCATTTTGTGGAAAAGCCTTTGCCGGCCACACGACCAACTGATGTCGGCTTACTGAGCTTATCCTTGTTTTTCATTACGTTCAACGCCCTATTTAAAGGGGAGTCGAAAGGGGAGCTCTGAGATGACCCCGCGCTACTGCTTTCATTGTCCTGCGGAAGGAACATGAACCATTTAGAAATATTGGGGATTAATTAGAATGCAACCATATGGAGCTAATTACGCGGGGGATGTATTCCTTACCAGAACAAGATCAAGCACCCTGGTCTTCGGATCTGTGGTAAGCTCCTTTGTTATCGGGTCCTCCTTGTACCGGGCCCTGAGAAAGTTCCTGGTCTGCTTGTCACGGTATTTCTCGAAGCGGGGCGGTAGGCCTTGCTCGGCACGCTCCGCGCCCTCCTTGTTCCATATAGGCTCCGCCACTCTGTAACCGCCGGGACCGAGTTGGTGGACCCCTAAGTTCAACTTCCGCATTTCTTTCCCCCACTGACTTGATTCGGAGGTTGCGCTCCCCTCGAACTTGATCTTGAACTCCTTGTAGTCATCTTCGCTCATCAAAGGATATTTTGCCTTGATCTTCTCATAACTATCACCTTTTTCAATCATTGCCTTCACCGTGCTTTTCCAAGTAGATAGGGCCGTGCTCATCCTCGTGAGGGCGGCACCGTTCACTTTATTCCCTGAGAGGCGTGTGTTTGCAAACTCAGCGGGGAACTTGTATCGTTCGTGCAGCTTCGTGAAGAGGAGGCTACGCAAATTCCCTCGGTCCTTATGCCTTAGGTTCTGGGTGTTGATCGAGACGGTGCTTCGAATAATGCACCCGAGCTGAACCAAGTACCCCTTGACTACGTGTTTGGGCACCGTCGGATGCCCGTCGGAGTTCACTTCAGTAAATTCCTCCCTCACAATGCCGAGCACGCTCGGGCGCCGGTCCTACCGTTGCCCCTTCGGTTGGCTGCCATCTGTGCGTGCGCCGGCATCATCAGTGGTGGCATCCGCGGCGCCATCATCAGTGGTGTCATCCCCGACGCCACTAGGGTTTGTGTAGTCAGGATCGGTGTCTTCCGCGGCGTCCTCATAGCGGTGAGGTTCTTCCTCCAACTCCTGGGACAGCTCCCAGAATTGCTTGCCGCCCGAACCGCCGGCCTCATCGTTGTGGGCCATGTTTCGCTCTAAATAGGAAAAAAGTTTGGTTATTGTCAAGGAACAAGATCATGGTCTCATCATTTAGGGTTTTTCGACACCGAGGCATCCTAAAAGCTAAGCTTTTATCATTTAGGGTTTATCGAGGCCGAGGCACCCTAAAAGCCTAAGCGTAAATCATTTAGGTTTTCATCGATACCGAGGCACCCTATAGAAGCCAAGTTAAGTTTTCATCATTTAGGGTTTACCGATGCCGAGGCACCCTAGGTTGGGCCTAATCACTTGGCACTAATCACTTGGCTCTATTGCCACCTATGTTGGGTTTATCATCTAGGGTTTATGGATGCTAAGGAGAATTCTAAGTTGGGCCTAATCACTTGGCTCTATTGCCACCTATGGTTTAATGCAACAAGAATGGCGGGGCAGTTGATCCTACCTAACTAAGTACTAAGATACCCCAGCCCATGCATTAGTCGCAAGTACCCCATATGTCCTATTTTTAGCAAAGTCATGCTAAAATTCACGGAAAATTTCAGCATGACCTTTGCTAAAAATAGGACATATGGAGTACCCGAATTTGCCGGAACGGAAGTTAATCGACATTCCGGCAAACTCAAGGGCCTCTCGGGGTATAGCAGCATCACAAGTTGACAAAATTACACCATGATGATACCAAATTCTTGTAGCAGTACAATGAGTTCACAGGATAAAAAAATCATCCACATTCACCAACCCACACTGGTGGAGATACAGCAAACCAGAACATAGCCTCTTAAATTATTTGTTATAAGGTTGTGATTCCATGATGTTATAAGGTACCTGTTTTGATCAGAAGCAGCAATTGCCACAAAATAATTTCACACACATATTCCAACAAGCACTTCAAAACAGTAGAATATTTACTAGCATGTGTTTGCCAAACTACAACTATGTGATAGTGAACAACACAAGAGGTGATGCTGCTCATGGCTTCAATTTGAAATACTACTAGAAGATAACTAACTAAAAATATGTGGAAGTGGAGCATTACTACTCTACAGAAAGATAATGCAATGTAACAAAAGTATAACTCTATCTATCTACGATGAGTGGAAATGGACAAGCCTAAACAACTTACTACTTAACCAATTCTTAGGCAGGCCATACACAACACGGTGGCTCACAACGCACCAACCAGTCACATAACAAGAGCAGTTTAGCACCACTGATACAGTGCTCCATCTACCAAATCAAACAAGTAAATCAATTACCACACCAGCAGAACCATACAGTCAGTCCCGTGACCATCACCATACATGTCACTATGATAGAGCATTTGAAGGGAAATGACATGTTAGGCACGCATAGTGATATGGGGCACATTCAGATTCATACTAGTACATCATGCACATAGAAATGGTGCTCTTTTTTACTATCTGATTCTGTCAAAATGCAAGCATGTGTTGCAAACAAGTAGGTGGCTCTACTCGCGCATGCCGTCTGTAAAGAAAGAAGAGTGGATGACTAGATCACAAAATTTCCTAGAGAGCTCCAACCGGCGCAAGCACAGCAACAACAATGTGGGGGAGGCAAGGCGCAGTCGTCGCTAAAATGATGGACAATTGAACCAACCTACAACAACTTCAGACTACAGTTGTCGATAATTACCAACTCCTGACAGTTTCAGACTACAACAGTTTCAGTTAACTGTTTTTTAAACTACAACAATTTCAGTGAACTTTTCCTCTGACTATAACATGTGATGCATAGACATTGAACTTTTGTAGGAAAAAAATAATTACTGAATGTGGCCGGTCCCAACCACCAACAAATGTGGCCACTACCATATCATTCAAGATATGATCCATACATCCTATGGAATGTTACATGTCTGTCTTGGAAAGGATGTAGGTGTACATGGACCAGAAAGAAATCTAGTACTAAGGAATTTATAGAAGATGTGTAGTGCAATGCAAGAACCCCAAGTCTGCGACTTACCGTGGCCGATGCACGAAATTCAGTTGTAGCTGAGGTTGAGCACGCGAAGCTTCGTCAGTTCCCGAAGCCCCTCGATGTTGGCGATCTTGTTCTGCGACAGATCCAGTGAGTGCAGGCCCTTCGGTAGCGATCCGAGGGAGATATGAACTGCATGACGAACAGAACAAACCAAATTCAGCAACGGAAGTTGTACTATCTATCTACTAGTTACTGAATGTCTGAAGATGCTACTGTCTAGTACGGGAGCACGGGAGCGCGCAAGCACGCGGGAACGGCGGCCGCGCCTAACCCTAGGTCGCCGCCCCGTGGGGGCATGGGGATGAGCGGGGGAGAGAGGGAGGGAAGGAGAGAGACTAACCGGTCTGCGCGGGAGGCTCGCGCCGCCGTCGAGGAGCGCGTCCGACGAGGCTAGCCGCCATCGAGGGGCAGCTCCGACGAGAGAGATTTGGTGGTGGCCGAAGCGGAGACGACGGAGGGCAGAGACGGCGAGCTTGGGGGAGGCGGGGATAGACGGAGGGGAGGTCGCGGGCTTCTAGGGAGGTGAGGGAGGCGGCGCTCGGGGGGAGGAGGGGCTCGGGGGGGAGGCGGCGCTCGAGGGGGAGGCAGGGGAGAGGGAGGCGGCGGGGGCGTGTGGGCGGCTGCGGCGCAGTGGGTCGGGGCAGCGGCGGAAGTGGCGCGGTTGTGACACCCACAATTCAATCATACACTAATCATACATGCAAACGTGTACGATCAAGATCAGTGACTCACGGGAAGATATCACAACACAACTCTACAAATAAAATAAGTCATACAAGCATCATATTACAAGCCAAGGGCCGCGAGGGCTCGAATACAAGAGCTCGATCATAGACGAGTCAGCGGAAGCAACAATATCTGAGTACGGACACAAGTTAAACAAGTTTTCCTTAAGAAGGCTAGCACAAACTGGGATATAGATCGAAAGAGGCGCATGCCTCCTGCCGGGGATCCTCCTAAACTACTCCTGGTCGTCGACAGCGGCCTGCACGTAGTAGTAGGCACCGCCCGAGTAGTAGCAGTCGTTGTCAACGGTGATGTCTGGATCCTGGGCTCCAACATCTGATTACGACAACCAAGTAGAAGGGAAAGGGGGGAAAGAAGGAGAAAGCAACCGTGAGTACTCATCCAAAGTACTCGCAAGCAAGGAGCTACACGACATATGCATGGGTATATGTGTAAAGGGGCCATATCGGTGGACTGAACTGTAGAATGCCTGAATAAGAGGGGGATAGCTAATCCTGTCGAGGACTATGCTTCTGGCAGCCTCTGTCTTGCAGCATGTAGAAGAGAGTAGACTGAAGTCCTCCAAGTAGCATCGCATAGCATAATCCTACCCGGTGATCCCCTCCTCGTCACCCTGTTAGAGAGTGATCACCGGGTTATATCTGGCACTTGGAAGGGTGTGTTTTATTAAGTACCCAGTTCTAGTTGTCATAAGGTCAAGGTACAACTCCAAGTCGTCCTGTTACCGAAGATCATGGCTATTCGAATAGATTAACTTCCCTGCAGGGGTGCACCACATAACCCAACACGCTCGATCCCATTTGGCCGGACACACTTTCCTGGTTCATGCCCGGCCTCGGAAGATCAACACGTCGCAGCCCTACCTAGGCACAACAAAGAGGTCAGCACACCGGTCTAAATCCTATGGCGCAGGGTCTGGGCCCATCGCCCATTGCACACCTGCACGTTGCGAGTGCGGCCGGAAGCAGAACTAGCCCCCTTAATACAAGAGCATGCTTACGTTCCAATCCGGCGCACGCCGCTCAGTCGCTGACATCACAAAGGCTTCGGCTGATACCACGACGTCGAGTGCGCATAACTGTCCCCGCGTAGATGGTTAGTGCGTATAGGCCAGTGGCCAGATTCAGATCAAATACCAAGATCTCATTAAACGTGTTAAGTATCCGTGAACGCCGACCAGGGCCAGGCCCACCTCTCTCCTAGGTGGTCTCAACCTGCCCTGTCGCTCCGCCACAAAGTAACAGTCGGGGGCCGTCGGGAACCCAGGCCCACCTCTACTGGGATGGAGCCACCTGCCCCTCCAGCCCCCAACTCCGAACAGTACCTCAGGTAATGTAATAGTGTAAAGTATATAGTATATGCCTGTGATCACCTCCCGAAGTGATCACGGCCCAGTAGTATAGCGTGGCAGACGGACAAGAGTGTAGGGCCACTGATGGAACAATAGCATCCTATACTAAGCAGTAGGATAGCAGGTAAAGGTAACAACAGTAGTAGCAAGGACAGGCTATGCAGCAGTATAGGATTAACAGAAAGCAGTAACATGCTACACTACTCTAATGCAAGCAGTGTAGAGAAGAGTAGGCGATATCTGGTGATCAAGGGGGGGGGAGGGGGTTGCCTGGTTGCTATGGCAAGAGAGAGGGATCTTCAACTCCGTAGTCGTACTGGGTACCAGCGGCGTCGGTCTCGGTGTCTAGCGGGAGAAGAGGGGGAAGAAACAATAAATATTAAGCAAACAGATGCATAGCGGTGCATGACATGACAAAGCGTGATGCTAGGTGTGCCCTAACGCGGCATGAGGTGGTACCGGTGAAGGGGGGAACATCTGGGAAAATATCCCCGATGTTTCGCGTTTTCGGACCGATGAACCGGAGGGGGAAAGTTACGTGTTCGCTATGCTAGGGATGTGTGGCGGACGAACGGGCTGCATATCCGGGTTCGTCTCGTCGTTCTGAGCAACTTTCATGTACAAAGTTTTTCCATCTGAGTTACGTATTATTTTATATAAATTTTTAAAATTTAAATCATTTTTAGGATTTATTTAATTAATTTAATCAACATTATCCAGAACAGTTCATGCTGACGTCAGCATCATGTCAGCAGTCAACAGAGGAGCTGACTAGGTCACTGACGTGTGGGTCCCACCTGTCATAGGTATAATAACCTAATTAACCTATTAATCAGTTTAATTAGTTAATTAGGTACCTAATGTTTAACTAGTTTAATTAAATAGGACTAATTAAGTCAATTAATTTAGTTAATTAATTAATTGATTGATTAACATTTTTATTTACTTATTATTTTATTTATTTATTTATTATTTTTTAACCTTTTTTTGAAACGTTCTGGGTCGTGGGCCCCATGTGTCATAGAGCAAGGGGCCCTAGCGGGCGTGGGGTTTACGGGTACGGGTGCGAGCGTCACCAAACGGGTGCACGCCCAGGGGCGTGCGGGGTGGCGGACCCAGCAGGGCACCGGAGCAGGGGAAGGCCGGTGGTCTGGGGCCGGCGGTGAGGGGCGAAGCGGCGGTGGGGGGTCGGGATAGCAGCAGGGAAGCAGCAGGAAGCAGCGATGGGATGGCAAAGCGGTGCGGCAGCAAGGACGTGGCCAGAAAGCAACCGAGGCGAGCGCGGCGGCCAAGGCAAGCCACGTGGCGTGGGACGGTGATGACTGGCGGCGTAGGCGGACAGGGGGGCTGAAGGAGGTCACGACGGGCGCGGGCCTCGGCAGCCAGAGGGGGGAAGGCGCGCGGGGCGCCGTGGTACACGCCGACGCACGCGATGCAGCGGCTGCGTGGGGCGAGCGAGGCACGGGCAACGCGAGGGAGCGCGCAGGCGAGGGGCGAAGTCGCGTGAGCGGGGCATGTGCGTGGTGCACGGGGAAGGGCAGAGGAAGGTGAGGCCTCACCGCAGGGCGTAGGGCACGGGGCAATGGTGCTCGAGGTGGGGGACAGGGATGGCTGCGTCAGAGACAAGGAGGCAGTCCGGTGGAGAGGCGTGGTCGAGGCGGCGGGGTGACTTCGGGGCGAGGCGGCGCCGGTGATCCGACGGCGATGACGGCGCACAGCGGCGGAGAGGCGACGGCAGGCAACAACAAGCGGTGTCGGGCAGCACCGGGTGGCGGGGCGCGGCCGTCGGGGCGGCGCCAGGGGCAGCGGTCTCATGCGCTCGGGGGAGGTTCGATCCCCTTCCCGATCGGATCGAGAGAAGAGGAGCGACCAGGAGAGGGAATCGTGGGGAGCGAGTGGGGTGGGTAGGGGTTAGGGTTCGGTCGTAGTGGGCGGTTAAGGGAGTGGGGCTGGGCCGGTTGGTTGGGTCTTCGCCCACTTGGGCTGGCCAGCTGGGCCACGGTTGGCCCAGTGGGGGGGTTGCTTTTTTTTATTTTGTTAGTTTTGTTTTTTGTATTTTCTTTCATTTATCTATTTTCTTTTCTGTTTTCTTTTAACCTCCAATTTATTTTAACTCTATTAAGATAAATAATTAGTGCCTAGATTAGTGCTGTAAATTAAGCATCTGCCATAAAGCTTGACTTCCAAATAAATTAGTTTAGGATTTTATAAAATACAAAAGTCATTTATTTAATTGTTTTAGCCACTGGGTTAATTACTTTTGAGCATTTAAACATGTTTTAAAGGTTTGGTTTCTCCACCAATATTTATTATGAATTACCTGCTACATTTAGAACATTTTAGTTTTGACTTTTGTAAACACTTCTAGTTTGACTTTATTTCAAATTTGAATTTGAACGAGTTTTCAATCATCGCGAGATTATCAACAATAATCGTGGTGACGTGGCAACATTAGTAGAGGGTTACTGTAGCTTAATTATCCGGGCATCACAATTCTCCTCCACTACAAGAAATCTCGCCCCGAGATTTAGGAGGGGAGCATCGGGGGAGGGATTGGGTTACAAAAAAAAATCTAACGGATCTTCTCGGTCTTGGTTGCTCTTCTCGAAGAGGTCGACCCATTATGTTGATGTCTTTATTTCTCTGCTTCAGGTCATCATTATGAAGTCTTCATCCTTTCTTCAGGGGTCCCATCGTCCTTACAACTAGGTAACGGGGCAGATCAGCAACGACAGAATGCTATAAGGGTAATAATCTGGGATTAACCCATGACTGAGCATACGAGTACCTATCGAGTTGAACAAAAAAAACACATCGAGGGTAAAGTTTGAAGGTACCATAAGAAGTTTCAAGCAGCCAGACAATCGTTCAATGCCTAGACAAAAGATGAAAGGGTTTCAGGGCAACACGAATAAGTATTGCGTCTGATACTAGAATAGGTCATCTCTAGGAAGGTGACCTGTGGATGCATACGGAGTCAAGCACGAGGAATAACCTTGGAAACTGGGGTTACAGGAGAGTCAGGTTTCGATCCTGTGGAACTATGGGTTATGGGCCCACCATGTGGTTCAAAAGTAGGAAGGGCGCCGACATATTGCACGGTCATGGTAGCCAGGCATGGCAGAGGATAGCCTGTCAGTTATGTTGGCAACAATGTCGATACCAAGGGCGAGGGACGAAGAGAACCATTTTCCTGCTCATTGAATGAGGCGGACCAATAGGCAAAGTTCTCGTCCATCGGTGGTTACCGGAATGTCAACAACAATAGTAACAGGGCCTTGCTAACAGAATTGTACACCGAGGTGTTTACACAAGCGGGAGAATATTACTGCTTAGATCATATGGATCACAAGAAACGTTAAACCAACCAATGGAAAGGAAAATATGGTTATCAGATTAAACAGAACAATGGAAAGGAAAATGTGTTTAAACACTTATTTCAAGGGTATAACCTTCCCAAGGGCAAGCAGAGCATGATATCCATGATAGGGCAGCAAGTTTAAAAGCATTTAGATAAAGGGCTGAGGGGAGAATCATGATAATACCCATACAACGGTGTTTGGATAATTGATCAAGAATCATGTAGCATTGCGCTTCCACTATTCGCAATGATATTCAGAATACCCTAGTCATGCTCCGAGGTAGTGATAACATGGTGTTTTAAGTAATGGTTGGATCGAAAGATCACAAGAGATACAAAGGAACACTTCCAAGATTATCTCGGAACGTAAGGATTAACCAAACACAACTAGGTCTGTGTTGGCAGAATGCCAAGGATGTCATCGATGATATCACAAATCATCGAGGGGCAGGGATGGTTACTTGTCATCATCCATTTGGTTGATATTCTGGAAGGAATCAAAATGTTGTTTGACGAGCACGAAAAATTTTGTCGAGAGGCTCCACGAAGATGTAATCGATCGACGATGACATCAAGTCAAAGGAATGATGAAGCGAAAGGTTATTGGAACCATGGGTATGACACAAACTCGAAATCAAGTTTGCTGTTCAGGGAGAAATGATATGACGAGGAAGACCGACGTAAGATTAGCTCATCGTCGAAAATTGTGCGGCGAGAAGGACCAGGTAGCACAATTAAAATTTAGCACGATAGTGATATAGCCGATCGGGCTACGAATGACTTGAAGGATTATTAAACTCATAAGCCACAAAAATTACTTAGAGTTAATGAATCGGATTTCAGGCTCGATTCACTATCGATGTCCCTGAGTGTCTAACAACTCAGAACCCAGGGAAAAATTGAAATCGGTGAGAAATAATGCTTGAAGAACTCACAAAAAGCAATATGGTTATGTGATTTTATCGAGATACCACGGGGTAATACTCGAAGATAGAACGTAATAGAGGTTGCAGAGGTGTATTGATTTACAGGAGACAAGTGCTTTAACTAGACCGAGAAATGAAATCAAGGAGAAAATATGATCCGAACCGCCATTGCAAAGGATCAATTCACAGATACCAAATGATAGTATATCAAGGGAGTAATTATTATTACAAGAAGCTTCCATGATAGGATACATCGTGTCCATGGGCATGAACACAAAGTTCAAGGTCGACTCCCACTTCTTTAATGTATAACCTTCCATTCACCTCTCACTTTCGAAGAAGTTTTAGTGTTGAAATTTTATCTAGCAAAATACCAGAAGAGTATGACTCGTGAAAACTTTCGAGTTCACACATATTAAGGAAGGCATAGGCTCAACCCGTCAGGGTATCATGGAAACATATAGCACAAGCTTCAATCGTAAATACCACCAGCTCGAAAACAGGGCATGGTTGAGAAAACAGAGGATACAATTTACTAGAGGCTTTTATATGTCCATGGAAAGGCTCACAAGCTTATTGAATATGAAGGACGTTGTTGAATAAATTTCTGACAAAGGGTCTGGTGGTCCACAAGAGATCTGATGTGAGCATCGGTACTCAACCAGAGGAAGAAAGAATGCAAGGAGATCAGATTATAGAAGCAACTAACTAACTCAAAGCTCAAATGCAAAGGAATTATGAATTCCAAGACAAGGGATCAGAAGCAATGCTCTGATTATGGATGGATAAATTGAATAGCCTTAGGGGTACAATCGATGGCAATTTGATTGGTGAAGAACAAGCTCATGTTCAAAAATGACGTTTGAGCCAGAAAGATAATTTAAAAGGGTCAACTGATAATTTCATGCATTCGCACTCATGTTGAATCAATAGGTTCAAAATTACGGTGTCTAAGGATACTAACAAATATTGCCAGCCATATGGAAAGCACCCATTATGCAAGCAGACAAGTATTGCAGAGCAATAAGCTACTAAGGATTCTTGGAGGATCGAATAGTATTTCGAAGACCATTGTGAAACACATGAACAACTGGGGGTGAGCGGATACTCGATAAGTGCGAGAATTATCCATAGGGGTATTCAGGTGACAAAGAACAACAAGGCAGTAAGCTCAAAGGATTATCGAAACAACAACAAGTATTTTGGGGTATCTTGTAATAACAAGACCAACTGGGGATGAATGTAAGAATAACAACTGCAAGTAGTTATCCATAAGGGTTGATGGTGGAAGGGGAATTGCAAACGCGATGAACACAAGTTCTCAGGTTAACAGCGGAGAGTATCTTCAGGGTCTTCACGTACAGCAGACGATCATCGGTAATAAGGGGCTCTCCGGGTGAAAGTGATAACGAGATCCTAATGTTAGATTTAGCAAAATTCATTTAACCCGAATAGAAGAGAGTTCAGAGTCCCAAAGTATGGATCGAGGAGTAAAAGATCCTAATACCACCCAGATGGCGACGTGGGCCCGTAAGGCGCACAACCATGTTAGTAAAAGTTTTTGAAATGTCTAGACTCAACTTCGGCCAAGGAGTATGGAAGGGGATTCCTACAGGCAGTCGGCTCTGATACCAACTTGTGACGCCCCCGATTCAATCATACACTAATCATACACACAAACGTGTATGATCAAGATCAAGGACTCACGGGAAGATATCACAACACAACTCTACAAATAAAATAAGTCATACAAGCATCACATTACAAGCCAGGGGCCGCGAGGGCTCGAATACAAGAGCTCGATCATAGACGAGTCAGCGGAAGCAACAATATCTGAGTACAGACATAAGTTTAAAAAGTTTTCCATAAGAAGGCTAGCACAAACTGGGATACAGATCGAAAGAGGCGCAGACCTCCTGCCTGGGATCCTCCTAAACTACTCCTAGTCGTCAACAGCGATCTGCACGTAGTAGAAGGCACCTCCCAAGTAGTAGCAGTCATCGTCAACGGTGGCATCTGGATCTTGGGCTCCAACATCTGGTTGCGACAACCAGGTAGAAGGGAAAGGAGGAAAAGAAGGAGAAAGCAACCGTGAGTACTCATCCAAAGTACTCGCAAGCAAGGAGCTACACTACATATGCATGGGTATATGTGTAAAGGGGCCATATCGGTGGACTGAACTGCAGAATGCCTGAATAAGAGGGGGATAGCTAATCCTGTCGAAGACTACGCTTCTGGCAGCCTCCGTCTTGCAGCATGTAGAAGAGAGTACACTGAAGTCCTCCAAGTAGCATCGCATAGCATAATCCTACCCGGCGATCCCCTCCTCGTCACCCTGTTAGAAAGCGATCACCGGGTTATATCTGGCACTTGGAAGGGTGTGTTTTATTAAGTAACCGGTTCTAGTTGTCATAAGGTTAAGGTACAACTCCAAGTCGTCCTGTTACCGAAGATCATGGCTATTCGAATAGATTAACTTCCCTGCAGGGGTGCACCACATAACCCAACACGCTCGATCCCATTTGGCCGGACACACTTTTCCTGGGTCATGCCCGGCCTCGGAAGATCAACACGTCGCAGCCCTACCTAGGCACAACAGAGAGGTCAGCACGCCGGTCTAAATCCTATGGCGCAGGGGTCTGGGCCCATCGCCCATTGCACACCTGCATGTTGCGAGGGCGGCCGGAAGCAGAACTAGCCCCCCTTAATATAAGATCAGGCTTACGTTCCAATCCGGCGCGCGTCGCTCAGTCGCTGATGTCACGAAGGCTTCGGCTGATACCACGACGTCGAGTGCCCATAACTGTCCCGGCGTAGATGGTTAGTGCGTGTAGGCCAGTGGCCAGACTCAGATCAAATACCAAGATCTCGTTAAACGTGTTAAGTACCCATGAACGCCGACCAGGGCCAGGCCCACCTCTCTCCTTGCTGGTCTCAAAATGCCCTGTCGCTCCGCCACAAAGTAACAGTCGGGGCCGTCGAGAACCCAGGCCCACCTCTACTGGGATGGCCACCTGCCCCTCCAGCCCCCAACTCCGAACAGTACCTCAGGTAATGTAATAGTGTAAAGTATATAGTATATGCCCGTGATCACCTCCCGAAGTGATCACGGCCCAGTAGTATAGCGTGGCAGACGGACAAGAGTGTAGGGCCACTGATGGAACACTAGCATCCTATACTAAGCAGTAGGATAGCAGGTAAAGGTAACAACAGTAGTAGCAAGGACAGGCTATGTAGCAGTATAGGATTAACTAAAAGCAGTAACATGCTACACTACTCTAATGCAAGCAGTATAGAGAAGAGTAGGCGATATCTGGTGATCAAGGGGGGCCTTGCCTGGTTGCTTTGCCAAGAGAGAGGGGTCGTCAACTCCGTAGTCGTACTGGGTAGCGGCGGCGTCGGTCTCGGTGTCTAGCGAGAAAAGCGGGGGAAGAAACAATAAATATTAAGCAAACAGATGCATAGCGGTGCATGACATGACGAAGCGTGATGCTAGGTGTGCCCTAACGCGGTATGAGGTGGTACCGGTGAAGGGGGGACATTCGGGAAAATATCCCCAGTGTTTCGCGTTTTCGGAGCGATGAAACGAAGGGGGAAAGTTACGTGTTCGCTATGCTAGGGATGCATGGCGGATGAACGGGCTGCGCATCCGGGTTCGTCTTGTCGTTCTGAGCAACTTTCATGTACAAAGTTTTTCCATCCGAGTTACGGATTATTTTATATTAATTTTAAAATATTTAAATCATTTTTAGAATTTATTTAATTAATTTAATCAACATTATCCAAAACAGTTCATGCTGACATCAGCATGACATCAGCAGTCAACAGAGGAGTTGACTGGGTCGTTGACGTGTGGGTCCCACCTGTCATAGGTACAATAACCTAATTAACATATTAATCAGTTTAATTAATTAATTAGGTACCTAATGTTTAATTAGTTTAATTAAACAGGATTAATTAAGTTAATTAATTTAGTTAATTAATTGATTGATTAATTAACATTTTTATTTACTTACTATTTATTTATTTTATTTATTATTTTTTAAACCTTTTTTTGAAATGTTCTGGGGCCGTGGGCCCCATGTGTCATAGAGCAAGTGGCCCTAGCGGGCGTGGGGTTTACGGGCACGGGTGTGGGCGTCACCCGAGCGGGCGCACGCCCAGGGGCGTGCGGGGCGGCGGCCCCGGCAGGGCACCGGAGCAGGGGAAGGTCGGTGGTCTGGGGCCGGCGGTGAGGGGCGAAGCAGCGGGGGGGGGGGGGTGGCGCGACCATTGCGGGGTCGGGACAGCAGCAGGGAAGCGGCAGCGAGCAGCGATGGGATGGCAAAGCGGCGCGGCAGCAGCGACGCGGCCAGAAAGCAACCGCGGCGGCCAAGGCAAGCCGCGCGGCGTGGGACGGTGATGACTGGCGGCGTAGGCGGAAAGGGGAGGCCGAAGGAGGTCACGACGGGCGCGGGCCTCGGTGGCCAGAGCAGGGAAGGCGCGCGGGGCGCCGTGGTGCACGCCGGCGCACGCGATGCAGCAGCCGCATGGGGCGAGCGAGGCACGGGCTGCGCGAGGGAGCGCGCAGGCGAGGGGTGACGTCGCATGAGCGGGAGCAGTGAGCGGGGCATGTGCGTTGTTCGCAGGGAAGGGCAGAGGAAGGCGGGGCCTCACCGTAGGGCGTAGGGCATGGGGCAATGGTGCTCAAGGTGGGGGACGGGGACGGCGGCGTCGAAGACGAGGAGGCAGTCCGGTGGAGAGGCGTGGTCGAGGCGGCGGGGTGACTTCGGGGCGAGGCGGCGCCGGCGATCCGGCGACGATGACGGCACACAGCGGCGGAGAGGCGACGACGGGCAACGGCAAGCGGCGTCGGGCAGCACCGGGTGGCGGGGCGCGGCCGTTGGGGCGCCGCCAGGGGGAGCGGTCTCGGGCGCTAGGGGGAGGTTCGATCCCCTTCCCGATTGGATCGAGAGAAGAGGAGAGGAGCGACCAGGAGAGGGAATCGTGGGAAGCGAGTGGGGTGGATAGGGGTTAGGGTTCGGTCGTAGTGGGCGGTTAAGGGAGTGGGGCTAGGCTGGTTGGTTGGGTCTTCGCCCACTTGGGCTGGCCAGCTGGGCCACGGTTGGCCCAGTGGGGGGGGGTTGCTTTATTTTTTTATTTTGTTAGTTTTGTTTTTTTGTATTTTCTTTCATTTATCTATTTTCTTTTCGGTTTTCTTTTAACTTCTAATTTATTTTAACTCTATTAAGATAAATAATTAGTGCCTAGATTAGTGCTGTAAATTAAGCCTCTGCCATAAAAGCTTGACTTCCAAATAAATTAGTTTAGGATTTTATAAAATACAAGTCATTTATTTAATTCTTTTAGCCACTGGGTTAATTACTTTTGGGCATTTAAACATGTTTTAAAGGTTTGGTTTCTCCAGCAATATTTATTATGAATTACCTGCTACGTTTAGAACATTTTAGTTTTGACTTTTGTAAACTCTTCTAGTTTGAGTTTATTTCAAGTTTGAATTTGAACGAGTTTTGAATCCTCGCGATATTATCAACAATAATCGTGGTGACATGGCAACATTAGTAGAGGGTTATTGTAGCTTAATTATCCGGGCGTCACAACGGTGGAGGGAGGGACGAGGGAGGGAGCGGCGCGGTGGAGGGAGAGGGACGAAGTGTCTGGCGAGAGGGAGGGACGAGGGAGGGACGAAGTGTATGGATGGGGAAGATTACTAATGGCGCACCCCCAGGCGGTGTGCCATTAGAATGTTTTTTTCATAGCAATGGCGCACCAGCGGGACAGTGCGCCATAAGTATACTTTTTTTAGATAGCAATCGCGCACCAGCCACCCGTGCACCATAAGTAAGAATATTTTTTACTTTTTAAAAAATGAATATGAATATGAATATGAAATAGTAATATTTTTTTATAAAAACAGTAATAATTGTTGTTTAACAACCATTGTAGTCTACACTTTTTTATTATTATTTAAAAAAATGAATATGAATATAAAACAACAATATTTTTTTATAAAAATAGTAATAATTGTTGTTGAACAACAATTGTAGTCTACACTTTATTATTATTATTTTTTAAAAAATGAATATGAATATAAAATAGTAATATTTTTTTATAAAAACAGTAATAATTGTTGTTTAACAACAATTGTAGTCTACACTTTTTTATTATTATTTTTTTAAAAATGAATATGAATATGAATATGAAACAGTAATATTTTTTTTAGAAAATATCATCAAATTTGTTATTTGAAAATATCATCGGCGGCGGCGGTGGAGCAGGGGAGGGTGCGGGGGGTGCTCGTCGGCGGCGGTGGAGCGGGGGAGGGTGCGGGGGTGCTCGTCGGCAGTGGTGTAGCGGGGGAGGGTGCGGTTGGTCGTCGGCGGCGGTGGAGCTAGCGGGGGAGGGTGCGGGTGGGATCGAGATCGAGATGGAGGGGGATAGCGATCAAGATGGAGGGGGAATCGAGATCGAGATGGAGGGGGATCAAGATCGAGTGTCCTCATGAATTCAAAAAGTGCCCATGAAATTTAAAAATATTCATGATATCAAAAAGTGCCCATGAAATACAATCGAGAAATGAAGACTATGATTTAAATACAATCGATCTTAGCTAGCTATCTGTTCACAATCTTCTTGCCCTTCTTTTTCGCAAATGGAGTTCTTTTGTGGAACGGACGTCCTTTAGGTAGGGTGGTCCTGCTTCTTCTTGTGGTGTATGCTGCTACTTCATCGTCGTCGTCATGTTTGATCTTCGGGTCACCGTACTTGTCGAAGTCTTGCTCATTGGCTACTCCATCCATTCCGATGATCTTCCTTTTGCCTCTCCTCACGAAAACACGACTCGGCTTTGATGGGTCGGTAATGAATAAGCATTGGTCCACTTGGGAAGCCAGTACCCATGGCTCGTTTTTCGCGGTGACGTTTGCACCCGCAGTCTTGGATTTGGCTTCGGGTATAACCATGGTGGTGAAATACCGGTCTTCTTTTAGGATGCTCTTGGCCCATCTGACACGGAACATCGGGACCTTCTCTCCAGCGTAGCTCAGCTCCCAGATCTCCTCGATCCTTCCGTAGTATCTGTCCTTGTCGTTACCGGTGTAGGATTCCATCGTTACCCCGGAGTTCTGATAACCATCGCTCTTCATGTCCTTGTCCTCGGTGTAGAATGTGTAGCCGTTGATATCGTACGCATCATAGGTCATCAGCTTGTGCTCGGTGCCCTGTGACAACGCGAATATGAGTTGTTCTTCCGCGGAAGAATCCTCATGTAAAGGATACGACAGAAGCTTCTGCTTGAACCAACCCGTGAAACATGAGTTGTGCTCTTTGATTATATCTCCGTCTGTCCTCTGTTGGCCTCGGTCATTGTACGTCTTCTCAATAAAGGTTTTGTGCTCAACCACCCAAGGATCGACCACGTCTTGTGTTGGAGCGTGACTAGGTTTGCTCTTTCAAAGTCGGCGAGTCGACCCTCGAAGTCGACATGCATTTCGTGGCGACCCTCATGGTGACCCCATCCAGCGAGCCTACCGAGGTGCCTGTTGACGGGAGACCAACGGGATTCTCGATGCCTAGATAATTCGTGCAGTAGGAGATGCACTCTTCAGTAAGAAAGCCCCTGGCTATGCTTCCCTCTGGACGTGACATGTTGCGAACGTATCCTTTGATGACACCATTCATCCTTTCGAACGGCATCATGCTGTGCAGGAACGTCGGCCCGAGTTGGATGATATCCTCCACGATATGGACCAGTAGATGCACCATAACATCGAAGAATGCGGGCGGGAAATACATCTCAAGCTCGCATAGTATCACCACGATCTCTTCCTGTAGCCTTCTGAGTTGCCTCACGCCAACCGACTTCCGAGAGATGACGTCGAGAAAGTTGCATAGGCCAAATAGTGTTTCACGGACGTGCACGTCCATGATCCCACGGATTGCAACTGGAAGTATCTGCGTCATAAGCATGTGACAGTCGTGAGACTTCATCCCGCTGAACTTCTGCTTCGCTGGGTGTAGGTATCTGCTTATCTTCCTCGCGTAACCGTAAGGAAGTTTTACTCCTACGAGGCAGGTGAAAAACTGCTCGATCTCCTCCTGACTTAGAGTTAAGCACGCGGGAGGGTAGTCATTTCCAGTCTTCTTGGCCTTTTTGCCTTTGCGACGACTTTCTGTGTCCTGCTTCGCCTCATCATCATCATCATCATCAACATCATTAGCGTGAAGCTCCTGCCTGATGCCCATTGATTTCAAGTCTGCCCTTGCTTTCAGCCCATCTTTGGTCCTCTCTGGCATGTTGAGCAGGGTACCAAGGAGACTCTCGCACACGTTCTTCGTGATATGCATGGCATCAAGGCTGTGAGGCACATGGTGGATCTTCCAGTACGGCATGTCCCAGAAAACAGACCTCGTTTTCCATACCTTCAGCAGCGGCTCTGGCGCCTTTCGCTTCTTTCCCGGCTCTGGCGCCTTTTGCTTCTTTCCCGGCAGTGGGCAATCTTTCCAATTTTTCAACAACTCATCTATTTCCTCGCCGCTCCTCGTATGTGGGCGTCTTCGGGGTTCGGTTTCACCATCGAACAGATCCTTGCGTTTCCTCCATTGGTCATCGTCGCAAAGCCACCTTTGATGTCCCATGAACATGGTTTTCAAAGACCCGGGATCTGTATCTAGCTGGAGATATGTTGTGTCATCCATGCACCTGACGCATCCAGAAAATCCGTGGACCACCTGCCCCACGAGATATCCGTAACCGAGGTAGTCGTGCACCGCCGTGAGCAGTGCGGCTCTCATAGGGAAACATTCTTTCTCTGCGGCGTCCCACGTATTGGCTGGCGTTTTCCACAGCGTGTCTAGCTCCTCGTTCAGTAGCCCCAGATACAGATTGATGTTTTTCCCTGGTTGTTTCGGCCCTTCAATTAGCATACTCATGTGAATGTACTTCCTCTTCATGCACAACCAGGGGGGAAGGTTGTACATCCACACAAACACAGGCCAGGTGCTATGTGTGCTTCTCTGGCTGCCAAACGGATTGACTCCATCGGCGCTCGCACCCAGCACGATGTTCCTTGGATCCTTCACAAATTCTGGGTGTTCGAAGTTCAACGCTTGCCACTGGCTCCCATCCTTAGGGTGACTCAGCATCTTGTCTTTTTTATTTTTCTCCGAATCATTTGTGTCATCTTCTCGCTTCTTCTCCTCCCTATCCGCGTGCCAACGCAGGAGCTTTGCTACCTTAGGGTCCATGAAATACCGCTGCAGACGAGGAGTGATCGGAAAGTACCACACCACTTTTCGAGGAGCTTTCTTCCTCTTCTTGTATCAAGTGACGCCGCACACCGGACATATGGTAGACTCCGCGTGCTCGTCCTGATGAATGATGCAATTGTTCATGCACACATGGTATTTCACATGCGGTAAATCCAGAGGACACACGATTCTCTTCGCCTCCTCAAAACTGGTAGGGCACTTGTTCCCCTTGGGAAGACGTTCATGCCAGAATGACATGTTCTCGTCGAAGCATGCGTCGGTCATTTTGTGTTTTACCTTCATCTCCAGAGCCATGAGCGTTACTTTCAGGCGGGTATCCTCTGGCCTGCATCCTTCATACAATGGAGTAACCGCGTCTATCTCCAGTTGATCCAGCTTGGCTTTCTCTCGGGCGGTAGCTCTTGCGTTATCCGTCTGCTTGAGAAGCAGCTCTTGAATATGAGGGTCCTGCGCCCAGCCCATCGATGGTCCATCGTCTTCTGCTCCACCGGCATCTTCATCTTCATGATCATGCCCTTCGTCTGCTCCGGCATCTTCCTCATCATGATGTCCGACATCTTCTACATGATGACTGTGTACAGCATCACCGTCATGACCATGTCCTAGAGATTCTTCGTCTTCTCGCCCGCCCGAGCCGCGATGGTTGTCTTGCTGCCCTTCCTCATTTCTTGCCTGTCCCCCATGGACGACTTCATAGTCATGTTCATCACCTTGCCACCGATAGCCATCCATGAAACCACGCAAGAGCAGGCGGTCCCGCACCTGCCCGGAATCCGGGTCCGCAATAAGGCTCTTCAGCTTGCATCTTCGACACAGACATCTTATCTCCGCCTCGTTCTTTTGAAGCATCTCGGCCTTCGCGGAGCTCAAAAACCTATTCACAATGCCTTAGGTCATCGTGCGGACCATCGACACAGAAAAATTTTGGCATGACTTTCCCTAAAAATAGGACCAAAAAGAATGCATAGTGCCAAAATTCTCGCTGAAACGGAAATGAATCAACATTCCGGCAAAATATTGGCAACTATCGCATTTCAAATACCGGTACCTGCAAACACAAACATATATGCAACACCACAAACGTATGCAACACCACAAAATACATAGATCTAGCCAGGCCACAAAAAGTGCATGTGCACGTTGTTGGAGCGAGCTAGGGAGAAAAAAAGTAGATCTACAACATGAAGATAGCTTTCCCCTTACTTACCTATCAAAAAAGGTAATTTCACCACTTAATTTTGATGAATCTATGGTGCAAATGAGGTGAGAAGGAGGAGGCAGCCGACAAGCTTGGAGAAGGAGGTGGAGGGAATGAAGTGGGGAAAGTGAGTGTGTAGGTGTGGCTGTCCAAAATATCTAGGTGGTCCCAGGTTACTAATGGCGCACCACCCAGCCATGCGCCATTAGTAACCCAACATACTAATGGCGCACCTGCTGGCCGTGCGCCATTAGTAGTTTTGCAAAAAAAATATATATATATATACTAATGGCGCACCGTGGCATAGTGCGCCATTACTAGTTTAAACTAGTAATGGCGCACTATGCCATGGTCCGCCATTAGTAGTTTTGCAAAAAAAGAGTAAAAAATACAGTAGTGGCGCACTCTATGGCTGGTGCGCCATTAGTATGTTTGGAAAAATGAAAAAAAATTGTTACTAGTGGCACACCTTGTGTCTGGTGCGCCATTAGTGTCTTCCACACCAATGGTGCATCGGCACATGGTGCGCCATTAGTATATAGTAGTGGCGCACCACTTCTCTGGTGCGCCATTAGTGTCAATTTCATCTATAGCCCTTTTCCTAGTAGTGCAACTTGTTGCTATTGCGACATTTTTCTTTGCTACTCAAAACACTTATGTTTTAAGAGTGTTTTGTGCAGTTCAACTTGAATGTCACATCGGTGACTTTTCTTAATTTTGGTGGAACTACACAAAAGGAGATCGAGATTGGTTTCCAGTCTTCGTATCGATTCAACTTGTTGCCATTGCGACATTTTGCTTCACTACGCGAAACACTTTGCTTGATTTCACTGCAACTGCACAAAACAAGATTAGATTTCCTATTCGTGTTGTTAGATTCGTATTTTATCTTGTCCGTCTCATGAAAGGTCAGTACATGCCTTCGTCCACATGATTGTGCAGTGTGCTTTGAGATGTTGTGCTACTTGTATTGGTACTGTTTTAAATAAATGTTGAATTGAAGCTATTGTATTGCTATCTTTTCCCATGAAGTAGTGAACAAAAATGGGACCAACCCAGACATGATGCTTGTTGCTTTGTTACAACAAACTCTGCATCACCCCCTTTATAAGTAGATGGAAGCACATACTGTTGTTGCACCCACTCTCCCCTGGAACTGTTTATGCTTTTCGTTTATCTAATGCCGCTGGTAAAATTAAGCAATGCCACTCTCAGAATTAATTAACTACTGAATCTTAGTTCAAAAATGCTACACTTGTTAGGAATGGTACTATCTTGCTTTATAGTTCTTTCTACATGTTTAACCAAGGTATTGTTAAGATAATGTCTCTATTAAAATGAATCAGTTGCATTGTTTTAGGAATGGTACTTTTCTGCTTTGTCGTTCTTTATACATGTTGAAACAAGGCATTGTTAAGATAATGTCTCAGTCAATATGAATGAATCACACTGATGGAGAATTGCTACTTTCCTGCTTTGTTTCCCATTAAGATAAAGTAGATCGGTAGATGATTTTCTTCTAGGAGTACAAGTCATCAACCGTTATTTCTCAGTAATTGTTTCCCTTACACCTATTGTTGCTTACAGGGATATCAAAATTAAAGCTCAGTTTTATTCGACTTCGATTTTAGTTGAACTGCACGAAAGGAGCCAATGTGTCCAAGGCAAACTACTGCATTACTGGGTCTAGTTGGTCATTCCACTTTGCAGAAAGAAGCAGTCACTGATTGCGCTACATTACAGAAGGAATGACCGAGAAGCTTTACAGAGTATTATTAGACACCGGTGACATGGCTAGTCTGTAGAGACCATTGGCAATTTAACAACACGTGGAGTGCCCTGGGCAAAAAGTGCCCAAACAAGTACAAGAAGCTACGACAGGATGATCATAGGCATTACATATTTTGAATGGGAAAAGCTTGTCAAAGTTTAATCATTGATGTTAGCAAGAAGACGTTAGTTTAATATATTTGGAATTGGAAAACCTTGTCAAAATTTGCTCATTGATGTTAGCCAGAAGACATGAATTTGATATTTTTGAGTGGGATGCCCTTGCAGCATCGAGTGTTTTTCCTATTCCTATGTTCAGTTTAGAAGTAAATATTTGCTCTGCTGAGATATTCCTGTGTTAAGAGTTTGTTCTGAATATTGTCTATGTAATGCCAGACCTTGTGTTTGATTGCAAAGTTGATCTTGGAATGTTGTGGCATGCAGCATCATGAGCTGTTCACCGTGCCTCCTGAGAATAATGCTTCGTTTTGTTTTGCATGTCGATTTAATGCTAGTGATTTGCTTGTTAAGAAGATCATCCTCTTCTGTTGTTTCCATGTGTAAGAAGTTCATCATCTGATGTTTCATTCATAGCCTATACGACAAGTCAGGTAGGTTAGACGTGAAACCATATGATCTTCCAACCAACTCATGATATTAGTCCGTGATTGGATCGTCGTTTGCCAACCAAATCCGCTTCTAAAACTCACGCTTGTAGATTAAAGCAGACGGTCTCGGGCGAAGGCACTTGGTTGGTTGATTTCGACTAGTAAAATATCGGAAGTACTTCACACACGATAAAAATGCTGAATGACACTCGGACGATTGCTAATCCAGCCGTTAGGTGCTGTTTCAGCCTTGCCCATGGATGGCATGATACACACGTCGTGCATGTATCATCTGGTAATGTCGTCCATATATCAGTGCTCGTAAAATATACACTGGTCTCTCAAATTACACGCGTAACCCACCGGTTTTACTTACAGACCTCGGGCCCTCGGTTTCATTACGCCTGTATTTTACTTGTTTCTGATGACGAGTAAATTTCACTTGTATGTTAATACAGGTTTGAAATAAACCAGAGCTCCCAAGCGTGGCCTTACCGTTTCATGCCGTCTCAGTTTCACGAAGGTGCTCATAGGTGTCCGATGATCCTGGCTTCCTGAATGAGCAGTGGGCGCTGTATCAGACCATCGGTAGGGCCTGCGAGGCCCTCTCTGTTGTCCTTCGAGTTGTTGCGCTTGCCGTGGTGCCGAGCATTGTTAACATCATCAACGAACATGAGGATTCAGGAGATGACTTTATTTTGACTGGATGACACTAGGGACCCACTAGGGCCATAGCCGTACGTACACAAGTGCCTCCTTATTATGTACGCAAGTCACCCGCAACAAGGTTATCAAATTTTGCAAAGTTCAGTGGAGCCACCACACCGAGGAGGAAGCCACCTGGGAGCGAGAGGAAGAACTGCTGAAGGACCACCCTCACCTATTTTCTAGCCAACCCGAATCTCGAGGCGAGATTCATCTTAAGGGGGGTATGTTTGTAACATCCCAATTTTCAATTTGGAATGTTATACACTAGATCATCAATGCATATAATATTTTGTTTGCTTTTGGCCTGATCCAGAAATTCTATGCAACTCAAGGACCCACGGAGAGAGTTGGGGATTTTGTTATTTTCATATTTGGGTTCTCTCAAATTTTGAAAATAGGATCTTTGATTTTATTCATTTTATCTTCACTTATTTCTATAATAAAAATATGAGAGAGGGAATAAAATGACTTTCCCAAAATAAAGAAATATTGAAGGTTTAATAAAAAAATCAAGTAAGATTTTATTTCGGATTTTCTTGCTATTTTATTTGAATTTAGGAAAAAATTGCACGATTTCAAAACTGCATTTTAGGGCCAAGAAAATGTTCATCCTGTTCTAAATATTTTATTTAGACGGTGATTTTCTTTAGCATTTTTAGATTTTTATTTATTTTTCTAGGATTTTCTTAGTTCGGCGGGATTATTTAAAAAAAGCTCCCGCGTGCCCGACTCGGCCGAAGCCCAGCCGAGCCAAGCCGGCCCAGCCGCTGCCGTCTCCCGCACCGGATCAGGACCGATGTCCCGATCACCGCCGCCGCCCGAGTCCGGGAGGAGCACGCCTCCCGAGGCGCCCCCTCCCCCAAGCCAGGACGCCCCCTCCTTTTATAGCCGCCGCCGCCTCCCGCCTCGCCTCACCCCGTCCCACCCCGTCGAGCCGCCACCGCCTAGCGCCGCTGCCAGGAGCCGCCGCTGCCGCCGCAGCCCCGCCACCCCGCGCCGTCCTGTCACCCCGCCGGAGCCGAACCAGAGGTATAGCTGCCGCCGCAGCCGTGGTCCGTTTTAAAAAAAACGATCCGGTTTTTTTAGAAACCCTAGTTTTGTTTTTTATAAATTGGTTTTATCGGTTCTTTTATTTAGCGAGCGTTCTCTCGATCGTTCGTTTTAACGAATGCGTTCACCATTTAGTTTCAGATAACGAAAGTTCATTCGTTAATCTGTTCGTCAGTTTTTCTTTTTCTCGGATTTTTCCGCGATTATTTGTGATCGCGATTTCTGCTCCGATTTTCGTTTTAGTTTATCTTTTCGTTCGTTTATCGGAATCAGGTGATTCAAGTGCCTGGAGTTTCGTCTCGAAACCCTCTTTCCGTTTAACCAACTCACACAAGTTTTTGCATCTGTAAAATTTGACCTAGATCCAGATTAGTAAACGAAGCTTGTTTCTTTCGCCGTTTGACTTTCGTTGCTTCGTTTGATTTGATTCTTTTTGCAAACAAGAGTTCTTAAGTTGAACTTTCTGGTTAGATTACTTATTTGAGTTTTACCCGTGCATTAGATCAGTACTGATTGTGTCCTTGTTTGTTTGCTTGCGATAGAGTACCCGGAGTGTGCCGCTTGCTATTTTGAATCTCTAGGTTTTGCGGATCATCAGCAAGGCAAGTAACACTTTGATCATACCTCTTTACTACCAAGTTTTTATTGCATTAGATCAATCCTCAAACAATTGCATGATTAGGATCTAATTATAATGTGGGTTTTGGGAAGTAGATGAGGTAGTACATATTACCTGTTTTATTATCAAACCCTTGGGAGTTACTTCTACGTTTGCTTATTATGCCATGCTATGCAAGTAGACGTGGATTGGATGAGTGTATCCATGACAGATGTGAGATTGTTAATTAATGTTTTATTTAAGGTGGCAACTTTAATACACATTTGGGTGGATTGAGGCACCTGGGTATTCCAGCGATTGCCTGTTTTTCTTTATGGACCGCCACCCAGGCTCAAAGGGATCATGATATTTTTCATGCTAGAAACTTCCGTGTGCAGCCACAAGCTACTATGGGCTCTAGCATAGTTGACTAAGTCGTGCGAACTCTTACAGTGGTAGACTAGCAGATGTAGGGGAAAGTAGGTGTAACGGTCTACCCGATCGTAAGGTGCTAGCGCTTCTGAAAGACTATGTCTCGGTCATCCGTTTCTCAAACACCATGTAGTGCGAGAATCCCAACGGAGGAGATCGAGTCTTGTGGGGAAAAGTGCGCAAACCTCTGCAGAGTGTATAAACTAATCATGATTAGCCGTGTCCCCGGTTATGGACGTTTTGAGTATCTAGTACTTGGATTATCATGTGAATCTCATCAGTTACTTTAATTAATTTTGTTGGGTTTTAATGATGATGTTTAATTGGGATTGAGAGGATGTCTATCTTCTCAATGTATAACAACCACCATGATAGTTAAATAATATTTATTCCTTTGCAGTAGGGAAAAACTGGCTTTACGCAAAACTATAACCATAGAGCTTTCCACCAGCCATATATGCATGTAGTATAGCTTTATTCTTTCATTACTCCCTATGTGTTACATTGCTAGCATATTCCATGTACTGACCCGTTTTCGGGCTGCAACGTTCATGTTGCAGACTTTTCAGACGATGACTAAGGTGCCTTTAGGTCGTGGTTCTATAGTGAATGATGCCGTTGGAGTTGATGGACTCACTTATCTTCCAAGCCTTCTGCTGTTATTGTTATTAGATGGCCTTAAGCCATATTTATTGTAATAAGTTCTCTTTTGAGACATTCGATGTAATAAGTGTGTGATTGATACTCTGTTATGAATCCTTCAAGTACTGTGCCTGTCAGCATTACTGATCCAGGGATGACACTAAAGCACAGAGATCGAACTGTTTGAGGTCTGTTCGCTACAAGATGGTATCAGAGCACAAGCTGACTATAGGACACGACCACTAAGCTAAAAGCCCTAGATCACTACTCACTCTTCTCATTTCTGACTCCTCATCTTTTCTGCTCTTTTAGTATGGCGGATGCAAGGAACAAGTTCACGCAACCGGATGAAGATACACCCTTTGGACGTCACTTGAAGGAAGTCACTAGATACCTGAACGTCGAAGTACCAAGCTTCACCAGGACCTACAACGCCACTTTACCTGAAGAGGAATGCTGGATGATTCAAGTTCAAGTTCCAGGAAGGACATTCATGCATCTCACTGAGCCCATAGAGTTTTCCTTTGATGCACCAACCTGGAGTCTAGGAAAGAGCATGGCAGCCCACATCACTATGGGGCGCATTGGAGAAGTTTACCACAAGGATCTCAAGGATACTATCTGCCAGCATTGTGTGCGCCGAGATGAGCAATGGGAGATGACCAGCACCAGGAAGGATAGATCAATTGCAGCTTTCATCCAGGAGTTAAACCAGCACATTCGACGCCAGGAGAACCAGATGTGCGCAGGCATGATAGACCTGAAGAAGGCCATGACCAAGATCACGGAGCTGGAGGAAGAACTCAAGTCTACACGCGATGGATATGAGGAGGAAATAGCAACACTAGTGGAGAAGAATGATGATCTGAGAAAGAAGCTAAAAGTGTTCATGGGATTTCCTGCAACTAGAGGAGAAGATGATTGCACTTGTCCAGAGAACTACATCATCATCGACGACACCGACTCGGAGCCAGATGATAGCGATGATGATTATGTTGATGAAGCTGGAGCAGATATCATGGAGTCTTCATCGGAGCATTTTTTTCTAGTTGACCACCATATCAGTAGTAGTATTCTCCCATGTATCTAGTATAGCCCGAGCACTTTTGTAACGATAGATAGACCGTTGTATGCCCTTGTTTGATTGAATGAAGTGATTTTGTTTGCATTTGCCTCATGTGCATATAGGTAGTTTTTTCTCTCTAGACCTTATTCTATCCTATATTCTCATCTTTTCTAAACCCATCAGATGCCTGCGAGACGTGACAATGGATTTGTATTTCCACCGGAGCTCACTCAGTTGATCCAGCAGCAGAATACGTTGATGCGGTTGCTAGTCCAGAATCAGAATCAGGGGAACAACAACACCAACAACAACCCACCACCGCCACCACCTGTTGATCACTTAACCCATTTTCTTAGGCTGAATCCGTCGGTGTTCTCTAGTAGCACCGAGCCTATAGTAGTAGATGATTGGCTCCGCAAGATTGGAAGGGAGTTAACCACTACAGGATGTACTGATGCTGAGAAGGTGCGCTTTACCGCACATCAGTTGGATGGACCAGCAACATCATGGTGGGAGAATTACACTGTCACCTACCCTATAGCCTTGGTGGCATGGGACCATGTAGCGACCAGACCTCAAACAGTCTGATCTCTGTGCTCAGGTGTCATCCCTGGATCAGTAATGCTGACACCACACAGTACTCGGAGGATTTATAACAGAGTAGCAATCACACACTTATTACATCGAGTGTCTCAAAAGAGAACTTATTACAATAAATATGGCTTAAGGCCATCTAATAACGATAACATCGGAAAGGTTGGAAGATAAGTGAGTCCATCAACTCCAACGGCATCACTGAGTATAGAACCACAACCTAAAAACTCCTTAATCGTCGTCTGAAAAGTCTGCAACATTAATGTTGCAGCCCGAAACGGGTCAGCACATGGAATATGCTGGCAAGGTAACACATAGAGAGTAATGGAATGAAACAGCTATACTATATGCATATTTGGCTGGTGGAAAGCTCTATGGTTACAGTTTTGTGTAAAGCCAATTTTCCCCTACTGCAAAGCCAATTTGGGATGTTACAGACCAATTTCAGTAGGCTTTCCGTACTGCCCATGTTTCAGCAGGAGCTATGGCCATGAAGAAGCGTGAGTTTCGCAACTTGCGCTAAGGAGGACGGACCATTGGCCAGTATGTGGATGACTTTAGTAAGCTAGCATGTTATGCCCCAGATGACGTTGCTACAGATGCAGCTAAGCATGAGAAGTTTCTGGAAGGATTGAATGATGAGCTGAGCATGCAGTTGATGGTAGCAATTTTCAACAACTACCAGGAGTTGGTAGATAGAGCTCTCATGATTGAAGGGAAGCAACAGTAGAAACCACAAGAGAAGTATGGACAAGGGAAGTACAATTCTGGAGCTCAACAGAAGCCACGTTTTACCCCGAAATCAGGAGGACATTTCCAGCATACCCATGGAGGAGGTAGCTCACAAAATCATAATGGCCCCAAGAATGGTAATGGGAATGGAGGAAGCAACGGCTAGAACCGTACTAACCCATCAACACCAGCCAAGAGAGACCTGAGCCAAGTCACTTGCTACAAGTGCCAAAAGACTGGAAATTACGCCAATGAATGTCCTGAAGCCCAGAATGGAAATGGCAATGGAAGCTCAAGGAAGAAGCCGAACCCTTTCAACAGGGGACAGGTGAATCACGTTAACGTGGAGGAGGTTGATGCCCAGCCAGATGCAATAATAGGTAAGTTTTTGGTTAAGTCATTTACTGCAGTCGTTCTTTTTGATACTAGTGCATCACATTCATACATATCAAGGGGATTTGTGGATAAGTATAAACTGCCCACCAAAGTTCTTAGAACACCTATGTTAGTAAGCTCACCACGAGCGGAGTATATGGCCAGTCGAGGATGTTTTCAAGTGCCATTGAGTATAGGTAGGCATGTTTTCCCCTCGGATTTAATCATTTTGGAATTAGAAGGTTTGGATGTAATTCTCGATATGGATTGGCTATCGATGTATGGAGGAAACATCGATTACGCCAGTAAGTCGATTTTGCTTACCACTCAGAAGGAAAAAGGATCAAGTATGTATCGCTGCATGTGCCGAATAGGACTCAAGTAAATTCCCTAACAGGAGTTGTACATGAGGAAGTACCGGTGGTAAAGTATTTTCCGGATGTATTTTCAGAAGAGTAGCTAGGCATGCCACCGGATAGGGACATTGAGTTTTTGATTGAGCTTTTTCCAGGCACATGACCAATATCTAAGAGACCGTATAGAATACCTGCAAAGAATTTGGAGGAGATTAAGAAGCAGATTAAGGAGTTACCGGATAAGGGATATATTCGCCAAAGTTCATCACCTTGGGGATCGCCAGTACTTCTAGTGGAAAAGAAGGATGGATTGTTAAGGATGGTTGTTGATTATCGAGGATTGAATGAAGTGACGATGAAGAATAAGTACCCACTGCCGATGATCAATGATCTGTTTGACCAATTGCAAGGAGCAAAGGTATTTTCCAAGATTGATTTGCGATCAGGATACCACCAGTTGAAGATTCGAGAGCAGGATATACCTAAGACAGCTTTTACCACCAGGTACGGGCTGTATGAGTATACCGTTATGTCATTTGGTCTGACTAACACACCTGCATATTTCATGAACATGATGAACAAAGTGTTTAGGGAGTTTTTGGATAAGTTTATCGTAGTGTTCATTGATGATATACTAGTTACTCGAAGAATGAAGAAGAACATAGAGAACATCAGTTATATGCTAAGTTCAGCAAATGTGAGTTTTGGTTGAAAGAAGTTGGATTCCTCGAACATGTTATATCCGGAGAAGGAATAGCATTAGATCCCACCAAGGTTGTCACTGTGACAAATTGGGAAGCTCCAACAATAGTTGGAGAGATCCGGAGTTTTCTTGGACTCGCAGGATACTACCGGAGATTCATTGAAAATTTCTTGAAAATTGCAAAACCTATGATGGAGTTGTTGAAGAAGGATACCAAGTTCAAATGGACTGAGGAATGTGAGGTCAGTTTCCAGGAGTTGAAGAAACATTTGGTTACCTCGCCAGTATTGATTCTGCCAGATCAGTGCAAGGATTAGGAGGTGTATTGTGACGCTTCACTTCGAGGACTTGGAGCAGTGCTTATGCAGGAGGGAAGAGTTGTTTCGTACGCTTCACGACAGCTTAAGCCCCATGAGTTGAATTATGCTACACATGATTTGGAATTAGCAGCCATAGGGCATGCATTGAAGACTTGGAGACATTTTCTCATTGGAAACCATTGTGAGGTGTACATGGATCACAAGAGTTTGAAGTACATTTTCATGCAGAAGGAGTTGAATCTCAGGCAAAGGAGATGGTTGGAGCTCATCAAGGATTATGATATGAGATTGCATTATCACCCCAGAAAGGCTAACATAGTAACCGATGCGTTGAGCTGTAAGAGCCATGTCAACACACTAATGACAGGAGATTTACCGAAGGTGTTAGTCGAGGATCTTCATGAGCTATGTTTGGAGATAGTTCCGAGAGGCTACATTGCAACATTGGAGATTCAGTCTACTTTGATGGATAAGATCAGAGAAGCCCAGAAGACCGACAAAGAGATTGCCTCTATAAAGGAGAAGTTGAGCAAAGGAACAGCTAAAGGATTTCGTGAGGATGAGCACGATACCTTATGGTTTGAGGATCACGTTTATGTGCCTAATGATCCGGAGATCAGGAAGTTGATTCTGCAAGAGGCCCATGATTCACCATACTCAATTCACCCAGGAAACACCAAGATGTATTTGGATTTGAAGGATACTTTCTGGTGGTCAGGAATGAAGAAGGATATTGCAGAGTATGTAGCAGTTTGTGATGTATGTCAGAGAGTAAAGGTAGAGCATCAGAAGCCAGCAGGATTGCTACAACCATTGCCGATACCCGAATGGAAGTGGGATAAGCTAGGCATGGATTTTATCATGGGATTACCCAGGACCCGTTCAGGCTATGACTCGATATGGGTTGTAGTCGATCGCTTGACGAAGGTAGCTCATTTCATCCCAGTAAAGACCACTTACACCAGTGCTAAGTTGGCAAAGATATACATGACCAGGATCGTATGTCTGCATGGAGTTCCGAGGAGCATTGTATCCGATAGAGGAACCCAGTTTACCTCAAAGTTGTGGAATCAGTTGCACGAAACTTTGGGTACCAGGCTAGAGTTTAGTACAACTTTGCACCCGCAGACAGATGGACAAACCGAGAGAGTCAATCAGATTTCGGAGGATATGCTGAGAGCTTG
The DNA here is from genome assembly GCF_018294505.1 of Triticum aestivum. NCBI lineage: Eukaryota > Viridiplantae > Streptophyta > Magnoliopsida > Poales > Poaceae > Triticum > Triticum aestivum. The sequence goes on from NC_057794.1 coordinate 361,639,417, forward strand.
TGCGCTAGATTATGGATCTAGTTGGGACGACAATTTTCCATATGCAGAGTTCTCTTACAACAACAGTTATCAATCCTGTTTGAAGATGGCCCCTTTCGAAGCCTTGTACGGAAGGAGGTGCAGGACCCCATTGTTGTGGAATGAAATTGGAGACCGCCAGTTGTTTGGACCGATTTGATTAAGGAGTCTGAACAAAAAGTGAAATTGATTCACGATAGGCTCAAGGTAGCCTAGTCCAGGCAGAAGAGTTATGCAGATTCTAAATGCAAGGAGACAGTTTACGAAGTCAGAGACCGAGTGTATCTTCGAGTATCTCCACTTCGGGGAGTTAAGCGCTTTGGAGTTAAGGGAAAGGTAGCGTCGCGTTTTGTGGGACCATACAAAGTTTTGAAACATATGGGAGAAGTTGCCTACAAGTTTGAGTTGCCCGAAGGATTGTCAGGGGTTCACGATGTGTTCCACATTTCCCAGTTAAAGAAGTGCCAGACAGAGATGGCTGACATACCGCTGAGAGATACTGTGCCGCTAGAAGCCATTCAGTTGGATAGTGATTTGACCTATGAGGAGAAACCAGTCAAGATTCTCGAGTATGCCAGCCGAGTCACCCGCAGCAAAGTTATCAAGTTTTGCAAAGTTCAGTGGAGCCACCACACCGAGGATGAAGCCACCTGGGAGCGAGAGGAAGAACTGCTAAAGAACCACCCTCACCTATTTTCTAGCCAACCCGAATCTCGAGGGTGAGATTCATCTTAAGGGGGGTAGGTTTGTAACATCCCAAATTTTCAATTTGGAATGTTATACACTAGACCATCAATGCATATCATATTTTATTTGCTTTTGGCCTGATCCATAAATTCTATGCAACTCAAGGACCCACGAAGAGAGTTGGGGATTTCATTATTTTCATATTTGGGTTCTCTCAAATTTTGAAAATAGGATCTTTGATTTTATTTATTTTATCTTCAATTATTTCTATAATAAAAATATGAGAGAGGGAATAAAATGACTTCCCCAAAATAAGGAAATATTGAAGGTTTAATAAAAAATCAAGTAAGATTTTATTTCGGATCTTCTCGCTATTTTATTTGAATTTAGGAAAAAATTGCACGATTTCAAAACTGTATTTTAGGGCCAAGAAAATGTTCATCCTGTTCTAAATACTCCCTCCGTTTACTTTTGTAAGGCGCGGAAGAAAATTTCCGACAGCCCCAAAGAATCGGTAATGGACAACTATTCCCCTTCCAATCGATCAATTTGAAATTCAAAAAAATATCGGAATTGCCTCGCCCAGCACGTCGTCGCCCACCTCGCGCCCTGCTTCTCCTTGCCTCGCGCGTCGTCGACCACCTCGCGCCCGGCTTATCCTCGCCCAGCGCGTCGCTGCCCACCTCGTGCCCAAGATCTCCTCGCTGCTCACCTGGCGCCCAACTTCTCCGCCCAGGATCTCCCGCTCATCGATGCCCAGGATCTCCTCCTCATCACCGCCCAGATTCCTGGTCGCCACCGACCCAGGAGCACACCTCGCCGGCCGCCGGCCACCAGCCCCTGCGCACCTCGCCGGCACTGCCTCCCTTCATCCCCGTGTCGTCGGCAAGGTGCAGCTAGCCTGAGCCAGGGGAGAAGGCCATGAGAAGTTTAGCTCGGAAGCCGGCCTAACTCCTCGCCCAGCACCTCGCTGCTCCTTGCCCAGGATCTGCGTACTCCACAACCTCCAGGCTCGGTGATACTTGTTGGCTTATCGCCGAAAGCCGGCCCAGCTTCTCGTCCAGCACCTTGATGGTCCAGCTCCTCACCAGCAACATCAGTAGATATTCAACAGCAAGGAAGAAGCAGATCCTCAACATCAACAGCAGCAAATCGTTGGCCCAATTTCAAGCATGGTAGTCCCAGATCTCAATTTCATTCCACCTGAAGAAGGAAACGAAGAACCTGAAGAAGAAAGCAACAATGCTGGTCAAAATTTAGGTATAATTTCTTCTAATCTTGCATCAAATTATGCCTCGGAAGTAACAGAGAAGGGATTGCTAAGATTGAATAGTGCATATGAGGAAGCTTCATTTTGTTCACAGGTTATTCAACAAGCAACATTTACATTTTCAACAAGCAATAGAGGTCTCCTGGACATTGTAGGGTTATTTCAGTTTTTGTCTCATTTGCTTATAGGCAAAATGAACAAACTCCATGTATGTGTGTGTAAATAAACATATACTCTGACAGCATATACCCTGAAGCATGTATGTGTGTGTAAATAAGGATATACCCTGACAGCTACGAATGGAAAAGAATTGTTGCAAGAACAACGGTGTACCTCAAAATATTTTCATACTACTCCAAATTAAAAAGAAAAAACAATGCAAAAACAAATCATGGAGTATAATTTGCTTGCTTGCTTGCAACAGAGGTCAATCATGGAGTATAAAGTTTAGTTTACATTTACAAATTTAGTTTACATTTATATTTTCAGCAAGCAGCATTTATGTTTATATTTACAGCAAGTAAAGGAAGCAATACTCCTATCGTATGGAATTGCTGTTGCTATTGTTGACCTCTTGTTTACATTTCGAGCAACCAATTTGTAATATTCTTGCAATAATTAACTTAATTATTCTATTGCTATTGTAGGAGTACAAAGGCAAAGGAATTGGCTCACTGATGCGCAGAGATATGCCGCTTACATGTCCTTGGAAACCCTCCATAAGAGTAGAGGAGGCAAGTTCAAGAGAACTGATAAGAAGGACGTGGCTGCAATATTTGGAGCACATGTTCGAGTTATTCAAAGAATATGGGAGACGGCAATGAAACAGAAAGGCCTTGGTCAGGAGGTGGATGTTTCAAACAAAAGAAAGGAAAATTGTGGAAGAAAATCGTATGATGATATCCTGTCTCTCATTCTGACAATTCCCTTAAGAGGTCAACTATTCGATCTCTAGCCAAGGCACTGGGTGTAAGCCCTACTACACTATACAAGAAGTTCAAGTTGAATAAGATAAGGAGACACTCCAACAGGGTAAAGCCGGTACTGACAGAGAAAAATAAGAGAGATAGGGTGGATTTTTGCCTCTCTATGCTAGATGAGGCAACATTAGGAGATGTAAGCCCAAGTTTCAGGAGTATGCATAATATTGTTCACATCGACGAGAAATGGTTCTCCATGACCAAGAGAAAGAGGAACTACTATCTGCTGCCTGACGAAGAGGACCCGGAAAGACCTGTCAAAAACTCTATTGGAAAAGTGATGTTTCTCACAGCGGTAGCAAGACCACGGTTTGATGAAGATGGGAACATGACATTCTCCGGAAAAATTGGGGTATGGCCATTCATGAGAGTGACTGCAACAGCAAAAAGAAGCAAGAACAGGGAAAAAGGGACATTGGAAACAAAGCCTGTCATAGTGACGAGGGATGTGATGAGAGAGTACATTATACAGAAGGTTGTGCCAGCGATTCAAGCATTGTGGCCTGCAGATGATGATGGACAACCCATTTTTATCCAGCAAGATAACGCGAGAACACATATCCTACCTAATGATCAAGCATTCGCAGAAGCTGTGGACGAAAGTGGCCTGGACATCAAAATAATGTATCAGCCTCCAAATTCTCCGGACATGAACACCCTGGACCTTGGGTTCTTCAGCTCCATTCAGTCACTAACAGACTGCAAAAGTCCGAAAACTATTCCAGAGCTGATTAAAGGTATTCAAGAGGAGTTCAATGGATATGAAGTTTCAAAACTTAACAGAGTGTTCATAACTCTGCAGACTTGCATGGTCGAAGTAATGAAGAATGGTGGAGCCAATAAATACAAAATCCCGCACATGAACAAGGATAGGCTAGAAAGGCTACAACTACTACCGCCCAGGATCTCAGTTCCTCCTGAAGTGTGTGCAATGACACTAGAGATGCTTGGACGCTGATCCTACTCTAGTTTGTTGTCTAATCTGTGTGTACTTGTTGTGTATTCTACTCCAGTTTGTTGGAGTACTTGTGTATTCCGTGCTTACAAGCAAAGGAGTATGTGTTTATGTGTGAACTTGGGGTCTATAATTATTGTTTCCAGACTATATTGTGCTATATATTGCTATATACTCCAGCTTATACTTGGAGTACTTGCTATATATTGGAATATATACTCCAGTATTTATGGTTGGAAAAGAAGAGAACTGAATCACTTGCTATAGATAGATTGATACTCCAGTACTCCTGGAAAGTTGCAAAACACTCCAACCAGGAGTATATTCTTTACTTGTTTGATAGGAGTATATATTCTCTGCAGCAAAGAATATACACTCATAGGAAGTTCCAGATGTACTCCTAGATGCAAACTGAGATGCAAAGAGAGATGCCAAGCTCTTTACTGAATATTTAACTAAATTTTTACTCCAAAAATAGGAGTATCATGCTTGCTTAACTAAACTTTTAAGATTCAATGCACCATTGACGAACTACTTCCGAAAAATTCATGTCGATCAACTCTTTTGGTTGGGTTAAATTATGGAGAATTTCTAATGAGATCGCATATTTGGCACAAAATATTTAAATTATGGAGTATTTCATTCAGTTGAGTAAATAGAAGGGCAACTACTCCATCTACAGTAAGTAGATTACCTGAACTTTGGCCGGTTCATACCCATTCCAGAAGATATACTCCACCACATCTGCACCACATCTATTAATCTCCAAGGCAAATTAGGTGGAGAGGATCAAGTGGTGAACACTAAAGTGGCCTAGACATCATTTTTCTTTGCTTGATTTTCATCCACACACACACACAATCTTTCTCCTTCACTTTTTCTTCTCCAAAACAGACACAGAGTTGTTTTTTTTGCAGCAGCAGAGTTTGATGCGACTTACAAGTTTGTACTGTATCATCATCATATTTGTTGCTTTCAAAAGACACTTAATTTGATAACTGCCTCATCTTAGTACACACACATACAAGCAAAGCTAGCTACTCCCCTGCATTTGATTACTGAGGTGTCAGTCAGTGCATGCTATGCGTGTGTGGGAGGCTCGCATGTCACTGTCGTTGTAGTACAAGGAGCCGCACCATTTGAGAGATCCCTCCATCCATCATGCTTGTGAATCTGGTGCTCTGATTCATATCCATGACCAGATGCATTTAACTGAAGGTGAGGTGAGAAGAGCAGAATACAGACTACAGAGGATGAACCAGATGCATTTAACTAAAGCCGCTGCGGTAAATCCTCACCTCGGAGACGAGCTTCCTGCTCTGCTCTGCGATGGTTGTATGGCTCGAAGAAGGGTCCATCCGCCCCTCCCCTCCCAGCACCCCCGTCGTTGATGCTGAGGTGGTGAAGTAACTGACAAGGAGGAGGAAGAGGAGCGGGAGGGTGACGGTGATGTGAGCATCGCCTGAAGTAGCAGATCCGGCCGGACGACCAGCGGCAACAGCTCCGGGCAGGCAACCGGCAGCAGCTCCGGGCAGGCAACCGGCAGCAGCAGCTCCGTCGCGCCGTCTTGATAGCCCACACCGCAGATCGAGCACCGCCATTGCAGATCGGAGAGCCGGAGGAGGAAAAATCACATTTTTAACGATGGAGTTGGTGCTGTAGAGCACCGGCGATGCGCGCAAGGGAGAGAGTGCTGACGATGCGGACGAGGGAGAAGCTCGGGGAGGGGCGGCACGGGCGAGAGAGGGCGAGGGAGAAGCTTGGGGAGAGGCGGCGCCGGCGATGCGGGCGAGCGTGCATTAGAGAGGGAGGGATGTGGGAGAGCGTGTGAGGAAGGGGATGCGAATGTTTCGCTACCGTGTCCTCGGCCGACACAGGGGTAAAAATGGAAAACACCATTTTCATGCGCGACCGAGCGACTGTGCACATGATTTCGTTCCGCGCCTTACAAAAGTGAATGGAGGGAGTATTTTATTTAGATGGTGAAAATTTGTTTTGGCATTTTTAGATTTTTATTTATTTTTCTAGGATTTTCTTAGTTCGGCAGGATTATTTAAAAAAGAAGCTCCCGCGTGCCCGACTGGGACGAAGCCCAGCCGAGCCAAGCCGGCCCAGCCGCCGCCGTCTCCCGCACCGGATCGGGATCGGAGTCCCGATCGCTGCCGCCGCCCGAGTCGGGGAGGAGTACGCCTCCCGAGGCGCCCCCTCCCCCAAGCCAGGACGCCTCCCTCCTTTTATAGCCGCCGCCACCCCGCCTCGCCTCACCCCGTCCCAGCCCCACCGAGCCGCCGCCGCCTAGCGCCAGCACCAGGAGCTGCCGCCGCCGCCTCTCGCCGCCGCAGCCCCGCCACCCCGCACCGTCCCGTCGCCCCGCCGGAGCCCCGCCGGAGCCGAACCGGATGTATAGCCGCCGCCGCCGTGGTCCGGTTTTTAAAACAAAACGATCCAGTTTTTTTAGAAACCCTAGTTTCGTTTTTTATAAATCGGTTTTATTGGTTCTTTTATTTAGCGAGTGTTCGCTCGATCGTTCGTTTTAACGAATGCGTTCACCGTTTAGTTTATCTTTTTCGTTAATCTGTTCATCAGTTTTTCTTTTTCTCGGATTTTTTCGCGATTATTTCTGATAGCGATTTCTGATCTGATTTTTGTTTTAGTTTATCTTTTCGCTCATTTATCGGAATCAGGCGATTCAAGCGCCTGGAGTTTCGTCTTGAAACCCTCTCTTCGTTTATCCAACTCAAACAAGTTTTTGCATCTGTAAAATTTGACCTAGATCCAGATTAGTAAACAAAGCTTGTTTCTTTCGCCGTTTGACTTTCGTTGCTTCGTTTGATTTGATTCTTTTTGCAAACCGGAGTTCTTAAGTTGAACTTTCTGGTTAGATTTCTTATTTGAGTTTTACCCATGCATTAGATGAGTACTTATTGTGTGCTTGTTTGTTTGCGATAGAGTACCCGAAGTGCGCCACTTGCTACTTATCTCTAGGTTTCGCGGATCATCAGCAAGGCAAGTAACACTTTGATCATACCTCTTTACTACCCAGTTTTTATTGCATTAGATCAATCCTGAAACAATTGCATGATTAGAATCTAATTAAAATGTGGGTTTTGGGAAGTAGATGAGGTAGTACCTATTACCTGTTTTATTATCAAACCCTTGGGAGTTACTACGTTTGCTTATTATGCCATGCTATGCTAGTAGACGTGGATTGGGTGAGTGTATCCATGACAGATGTGAGATTGTTAATTAATGGTTTATTTAAGGTGGCAACTTTAATACACATATGGGTGGATTGAGGCACCTGGGTATTCCAACGATTGCCTCTTTATCTTTATGGACCGCCACCCAGGCTCAAAGGGATCATGAGATTTTTCATGCTAGAAACTTCCGTGTGCAGCCACAAGCTACTATGGTCTCTAGCATAGTTGATTTAGTCGTGCAAACTCTTACAGTGGTAGACTAGCAGATGTAGGAGAAAGTAGGTGTAACGGTCTACCCGATCGTAAGGTGCTAGCGCTTCTGAAAGACTATGTCTCGGTCATCCATTTCTCAAACACCATGTAGTGCGAGAATCCCAACGAAGGAGATCGAGTCTTGTGGGGAAAAGTGCGCAAACCTTTGCAGAGTGTATACACTAATCATGATTAGACGTGTCCCGGGTGATGGACGTTTTGAGTATCTAGTACTTGGATTATCATGTGAATCTCATCATGTTACTTTAATTAATTTTGTTGGGTTTTACTGATGATGTTTAATTGGGATTGAGAGGATGTCTATCTTCTCAGTGTTTAACAACCACCATCATAGTTAAATAAAATTTATTCCTTTGCAGTAGGGAAAAACTGGCTTTACGCAAAAATGTAACCATAGAGCTTTCCACCAGCCATATATGCATGTAGTATAGATTTATTCTTTCATTACTCTCTATGTGTTACATTGCCAGCATATTCCATGTGCTAACCCGTTTTCGGGCTGCAACGTTCATGTTGCAGACTTTTCAGACGACAAGTAAGGTGTCTTTAGGTCGTGGTTCTATACTTAGTGATGCCGTTGGAGTTGATGGACTCACTTATCTTCCAAGCCTTCAACTGTTATCGTTATTAGATGGCCTTAAGCCATATTTATTGTAGTAAGTTCTCTTTTGAGACATTTGATGTAATAAGTGTGGGATTGCTACTCTGTTACAAATCCATCAAGTATTATGCGTGTCAGCATTACTGATCCAGGGATGACACTAAAGCAAAGAGATCGGACTGTTTGAGGTCTGGTCGCTACAAGATGGTATCAGAGCACACGCTGACAGTAGGACACGACCACTAAGCTAAAAGCCCTAGATCACTACTCACTCTTCTCATTTCTTACTCCTCATCTTTTCTACACTTTTAGTATGGCGGCTGCAAGGAACAAGTTTACGCAACCGGATGAAGATACACCCTTTGGATGTCACTTGAAGGAAGTCACTAGATACCTGAACATCGGAGTACCAAGCTTCACCGGGACCTACAACGCCACTTTACCTGAAGAGGAACGCTGGATGATTCAAGTTCAAGTTCTAGGAAGGACATTCATGCCTGTCACTGAGCCCATAGAGTTTTCCTTTGATGCACCAACCTGGAGCCTAGGAAAGAGCATGGCAGCCCACATCACTATGGGGCGCATTGGAGAAGTTTACCACAAGGATCTCAAGGATACTATCTACCAGATTTGTGGGCGCCGAGATGAGCAATGGGAGATGACCAGCACCAGGAAGGATAGATCAATTGCAGCTTTCATCCAGGAGTTAAACCAGCACATTCGACGCCAGGAGAACCAGATGTGCGCAGGCATGATAGACCTGAAGAAGGCCATGGCAAAGATCACGGAGCTAGAGGAAGAACTCAAGTCTACACGCGATGGATATGAGGAGGAAATAGCAACACTAGCGGAGAAGAATGATGATCTCAAGAAGAAGCTAAAAGTGTTCATGGGATTTCCCACAACTGGAGGAGAAGATGATTGCACTTGTCCAGAGAACTACATCATCATCGACAACACCGACTCGGACCCAGACGATAGCGATGATGACTATGTTGATAAAGCTGGAGCAGATATAATGGAGTCTTCATCGGAGCAGTTTTTCTAGTCGACCACCATATCAGTAGTAGTATTCTCCCATGTATCTAGTATAGCCCGAGCACTTTTGTAACGGCTGATACACCGTTGTAGGCCCTTGTTTGATTGAATGAAGTGATTTTGTTTGCATTTGCCTCATGTGCATATGGGTAGTGTTTTCTCTCTAGACCTCATTCTATCCTATATTCTCATCTTTTCTAAACCCATCCGATGCCTCCGAGACGTGACAATGGATTTGCATTTCCACCGGAGCTCACTCAGTTGATCCAGCATCAGAATATGTTGATGCAGTTGCTAGTCCAGAATCAGAATCAGGGGAACAACAACAACAACCCACCACCTGTTGATCACTTAACCCGTTTTCTTAGGCTGAATCCGCCGGTGTTTTCTAGTAGCACCGAGCTTATAGTAGCAGATGATTGGCTCCGCAAGATTGGAAGGGAGTTAACCACTACATGATGTACTGATGCTGAGAAGGTGCGCTTTGCCGCACATCAGTTGGATGGACCAGCAGCATCATGGTGGGAGAATTACACTCTCGCCTACCCTATAGCCACGGTGACTTGGGACCAATTTCAGCAGGATTTCCATATTGCCCATGTTTCAGTAGGAGCTATGGCCATGAAGAAGCGTGAGTGTCGTAACTTCCGCCAAGGAGGACGGACCGTTGGCCAGTATATGGATGACTTTAGTAAGCTAGCACGTTATGCCCCAGATGACGTTGCTACAGATGCAGCTAAGTAGGAGAAGTTTCTGGAAGGACTGAATGATGAGCCGAGTATGCATTTGATGGTAGCAACTTTCAACAACTACCAGGAGTTGGTAGATAGAGCTCTCATGATTGAAGGGAAGCAGCAGCAGATTGAGAACCGCAAGAGGAAGTATGGACAAGGGAAGTACAATTCTGGAGCTCAACAGAAGCCACGTTTTACCCCGAAATCGGGAGGACATTTCCAGCATACCCATGGAGGAGGTAGCTCGCACAATCATAATGGCCCCAAGAATGGTAATGGGAATGGAGGAAGCAACGGCCAGAACCGTACCAACCCATCAACACAAGCCAAGAGAGAGCTGAGCCAAGTCACTTGCTATAAGTGCCAAAAGACTGGAAATTACGCCAATGAATGTCCTGAAGCCCAGAATGGAAATGGCAATGGAAGCTCAAGGAAGAAGCCGAACCCTTTCAACAGGGGACAAGTGAATCACGTTAACGTGGAGGAGGTTGATGCCCAGCCAGATGCAGTAATAGGTAAGTTTTTGGTTAAGTCATTTACTGCAGTCGTTCTTTTTGATACTGGTGCATCACATTCATACATATCAAGGGGATTTGTGGATAAGTATAAACTGCCCACCAAAGTTCTTAGAACACCTATGTTAGTAAGCTCACCAGGAGCGGAGTATATGGCCAGTCGAGGATGTTTTCAAGTGCCATTGAGTATAGGTAGGCATGTTTTCCCCTCAGATTTAATCATTTTCGAATCAGAAGGTTTGGATGTAATTCTCGGTATGGATTGGCTATCGATGTATGGAGGAAACATTGATTGCAGTAGTAAGTCGATTTTGCTTACCACCCCAGAAGGAAGAAGGATCAAGTATGTATCGCGGCATGTGCTGAATAGGACTCAAGTAAATTCCCTAACAGGAGTTGTACAGGAGGAAGTACCGGTGGTAAAGGATTTTCCGGATGTATTTCCAGAAGAGTTGCCAGGCATGCCACCGGATAGGGACATTGAGTTTTGGTTTGAGCTTTTGCCAGGCACAGGACCAATATCTAAGAGACCGTATAGAATGCCTGCAAAGGATTTGGAGGAGATTAAGAAACATATTAAGGAGTTACTGGATAAGGGATATATTCTCCCAAGTTCGTCACCTTGGGGATCGCCAGTACTTCTAGTGGAAAAGAAGGATGGATCGTTAAGGATGGTTGTTGATTATCGAGGATTGAATGAAGTGACGATCAAGAATAAGTACCACTGCCAATGATCAATGATCTGTTTGACCAATTGCAAGGAGCAAAGGTATTTTCCAAGATCGATTTGCGATCAGGATACCACCAGTTAAAGATTCGAGAGCAGGATATACCTAAGACAGCTTTTACCACCAGGTACGGCCTGTATGAGTATACCGTTATGTCATTTGGTATGACTAACACACCTGCATATTTCATGAACATGATGAACAAAATGTTTATGGAGTTTTTGGATAAGTTCGTCATAGTGTTCATTGATGATATACTAGTTTACTCAAAGAATGAAGAAGAACATAAAGAACAATTGCGTTTGGTACTTGGTAAGCTCAGAGAACATCAGTTATACGCTAAGCTCAGCAAATGTGAGTTTTGGTTGAAAGAAGTTGGATTCCTCGGACATGTTATATCCGGAGAAGGAATAGCAGTAGATCCCACCAAGGTTGTCACTGTGACAAATTGGGAAGCTCCAACAACAGTTGGAGAGATCCGGAGTTTTCTTAGACTCGCAGGATACTACCGGAGATTCATTAAAAAATTCTCGAAAATTGCAAAACCTATGACGGAGTTGTTGAAGAAGGATACCAAGTTCAAATGGATTTAGGAATGTGAGGCCAGTTTCCAGGAGTTGAAGAAACGTTTGGTTACCTCGCTAGTGTTGATTCTGCCAGATCAGCGCAAGGATTACAAGGTGTATTGTGACGCTTCACATCGAGGACTTGGAGCAGTGCTTATGCAGGAGGGAAGAGTTGTTTCGTATGCTTCACGACAGCTTAAGCCCCATGAATTGAATTATGCTACACATGATTTGGAGTTAGCAGCCGTAGTGCATGCATTGAAGACTTGGAGACATTTTCTCATTGGAAACCATTGTGAGGTGTACACGGATCACAATAGTTTGAAGTACATTTTCAAGCAGAAGGAGTAGAATCTCAGGCAAAGGAGATGGTTGGAGCTCATCAAGGATTATGATATGAGATTGCATTATCACCCTGGAAAGGCTAACGTAGTAGACGATGCATTGAGCCGTAAGAGCCATGTCAACACACTAATGACGGGAGATTTACCGAAGGTGTTTGTCGAGGATCTTCATGAGCTATGTTTGGAGATAGTTCCGAGAGGCTACGTTGTAGCATTGGAGATTCAGTCTACTTTGATGGACAAGATCAGAGAAGCTCAAAGACCGACAAGGAGATTTCCTCTATAAAGGAGAAGTTGAGCAAAGGAACAGCTAAAGGATTTCGTGAGGATGAGCACGATACCTTATGGTTTGAGGATCGCGTTTATGTGCCTAATGATCCGGAGATTAGGAAGTTGATTCTGCAAGAGGCCCATGATTCACCATACTCGATTCACCCAGGAAACACCAAGATGTATTTGGATTTGAAGGATACTTTCTGGTGGTCAGGACTGAAGAAGGATATTGCAGAGTATGTAGCAGTTTGTGATGTATGTCAGAGAGTAAAGGCAGAGCATCATAAGCCAGCAGGATTGCTACAACCATTGCCGATACCCGAATGGAAGTGGGATAAGCTAGGCATGGATTTTATCACGGGATTACCCAGGACCCGTTCAGGCTATGACTCGATATGGGTTGTAGTCGATCGCTTGACGAAGGTAGCTCATTTCATCCCAGTAAAGACCACTTACACCAGTGCTAAGTTGGCAAAGATATACATGACCAGGATTGCAGTCTGCATGGAGTTCCAAGGAGCATTGTATCCAATAGAGGAACCCGGTTTACCTCAAAGTTGTGGAATCAGTTGCATGAAACTTTGGGTACCAGGCTAGAGTTTAGTACAACTTTTCACCCGCAAACAGATGGACAAACCGAGAGAGTCAATCAGATTTTGGAGGATATGCTGAGAGCTTGTGCGCTAGATTATGGATCTAGTTGGGACGACAATTTGCCATATGCAGAGTTCTCTTACAACAACAATTATCAATCCAGTTTGAAGATGGCCCCGTTCGAAGCCTTGTATGGAAGGAGGTGTAGGACCCCATTGTTTTGGGATGAAGTTGGAGACCGCCAGTTGCGGTCCTATCCACACAAACACTTTTTTTACTCACCTATGTGTTGAGAGGGATATCAAGCACCTTTCTTCTTAATTACATAGTAGCTCTAGATATATAGCTCTAACTAGCTAGCTAGCTAGCTAGGGAGAGAGAGAGAGAGCTAGCTAGGGAGATAGTGGGAGAGGAAAGGGAGAGAAGAGGGAAGGCATTAATGGAAGGGGGTGGAGGGCAAAGAAGAGGGGGAGGGAGGGCATTAATGGAGGGGGGTGGAGGGCAAAGAAGAGGGGGAGGGAGGGCATTAATGGAGGGGGTGGTGGAGGGCACAAAGAAGAGGGGGTGGTGGAGGGAAAAGAAGAGGGGAAGGGAGGGCTCTAATGGAGGGGGGTGGTGGAGGGCAAAGAAGAGGGGAAGGGAGGGCTCTAATGGAGGGGTGGTGGAGGGGGAGCATTGAAAGGAACAAGCAAGGTGCAAGGAAGGGGGAGTAAGGAAGGGGGAGAGGAAGAAGAAAGGGGATGAAGGAGGGTAAAGGTGGTAGGTGGCTGGCAACCATAACAGTAGCGCGGGGTGCCAAAGCACGCTACTGCTATGAGTGCCAGCCAAAATATCTACTGGTACGTAAAACTAGCTATAGCGCTTGTACAAAAACAACACTACTGGTATAAGTTTACCCATAGAAGAAATAGCAGTAGCACGTCTTGGTGCACAGGCACCACAACTACTTTCTTAACAGTAGCGCTGGTTAGACTACAAACGCTGCTAATATTTTTTGGTCGGGTGGTGTGCTGTGGCAAACTTACCAGTAGCATGGCCTCCAGAAACCCACGCTGCTACTATGTTGTACCAGTAGCATGCTTTATAACAGAGCTACTGGTAATTTTCAGTAGCGTGGGGTCCATAACAAATGCTACTGGTAAAATTCTATCTATAAGCATTTTCCTAGTAGTGCATCAACCTCAGGTTGATAATCCGGGTCATTTGGCTTTGGTGGTTGCACCGTAGGTCGGAGGGTATACGTTTACCAAAGTACTCATGGACGGAGGGAGCAGCATCAATATCCTTTATTATGAAACTTTTCATCGCATGGGGTTGACTGATAAAAATCTTAAGCCGTCAAACACTGTTTTCCATGGCGTGGTGCCTGGTAAGTCGGCATATCGAATCGGTAAGATAGCTGTCGAAGTTTTTTTGGAGATGATCACGACTCTAGATCAGAAACGTTGACCTTTGAAGTGGTCAAGATCCACAATCCATATCATGCTCTGTTTGGACGGACGACTTATGCCAAGTTCATGGCGCGGCCATGTTACGTGTATCTGCAGCTCAAGATGTCGGGTCACAAAGGGACCATTACAGTGCATACGAGCCGTAAGATAGCTCTGGAGTGTGAAGAGGGGGATGCGGCTTATGCCGAGTCAGTTTGTGCAACGAAGGAGTTGAAGTTTTACAAGGACAATGTTGACCCGGCAGACATGACGTCTTTGAAAAAGCCAACCACAGAGCATGATCCGGTGTTAAAGTTTAAATCGGCGGATGATACCAAGATGGTTGATTTTTTACTGGCGGCTCATCCAAACAGTTCAGCATCAGTGCTAATCTAGATCCAAAATACGAAAGCGCGCTCATCGAGTTTATCCGGAGAACCGAGACATCTTTGCATGGAAGCCTTCAGACATGTTGGGTGTACCGAGAGAACTCGCAGAGCACACTCTTAATATTGATCTGAAGTTTAAGCCGGTCAAATAGTTTCTTCGCCGTTTTAATGAGGAGAGATGGAAGGCCATTGGAGAGGAAGTAGCCCGGCTCTTGGCAGCTGGGTTTATCATTGAAGTTTTCCATCCCGAGTGGTTGGCTAACCCGGTGCTGGTACTTAAGAAAAACGACACTTGGCGTATGTCTGTGGACTACACAGATTTAACCAAGGCTTGTCCAGCTGATCCTTTTGCTCTCCCTCGTATTGATCAGATTATCGATGCTACGGCGGGTTGTGAGTGTTTGAGTTTTTTGGATGCTTATTCTGGTTATCATCGGATCAAGATGGCAGTTAAGGACCAGGAGAAGACGGCTTCCATAACTCCCTTTGGAGCCTTCTGCTATGTGGCTATGCCTTTTGGGCTCAAGAGTGCCCAAGAAACTTATCAGAGGTGTGTGCAAAATTGCCTTCATAACCAAATTGGGTGTAATGTTCATGCCTATGTGGATGATATTGTGGTGAAATCCAGAGAGAAACAAACACTGATAGTGTAGCAACTAGACCTCAAACAGTCTGATCTCTGTGCATTAGTGTCATCCCTGGATCGGTAATGTTGACACGCATAGTACTTGAGGATTTATAACAGAGTAGCAATCACATACTTATTACATCGGATGTCTCAGAAGAGAACTTATTACAATAAATATGGCTTAAGGCCATCTAATACGATAATAGCAGAAGGCTTGGAAGATAAAGTGAGTCCATCAACTCCAACGGCATCACTGAGTGAAAGACCACAACCTATGGCTCCTTACTCGTCGTCTGAAAAGTCTGCAGCATGATACGTTGCAGCCCGAAAATGGGTCAGCACATGGAATATGTTGGCAATGTAACACAAGAGAGTAATGAACAGAATAAGGCTATCACTACATGCATATTTGGCCGGTGGAGGCTGTATGGTAAATATGTTTTGCGGAAAGCCAATTTTTTCCTACAACAAAGGAATAAATTTTATTTAACTATCATGGTGGTTGTTAAACATTGAGAAGGTTCACCCAACTCAATCCCAATTAAGCATCATCATTAAACCCAATCAAACTATATTAAGAGTGATGAGATCCACATGATAATCGAAGAACTAGATACTCAAGATGTCCATAACCGGGGACACGGCTAACCATGATTAGTTTGTACACTCTGCAGAGGTTTGTGCACTTTTCCCAGAAGACTCGATCTCCTCCGTTGGATTTCTCGCACTACATGATGTTTGAGAAACGGATGACCGAGACACAGTCTTTCCGAAGAGGTCCCCTTAACCGATAGATATGCCTATACACATACAATCCCCTACATCTGCTAGCCCATCATGGAAAGGTTTCCCACAACTTACTCAACTATGCCAGAGCCCATAATGGCATGTGGCTGCACATGGAAGACTCTAGGATGAATAGTCTTATGATCCCTTTGAGCCTGAGTGGGAGTCCATAGGAGAATCACACGGTACCCCGTGATTTCCAAAAATACAGGCAACACTGGGTTCCCTAGGTGCCTCAATCCACCCAGATGTGTATTAAAGTTGCCACCTTAAGTTAACCATTAACTAACAATACTCACATCTACCATGAATACACTCAAACCCAAACCACGTCTACGAGCATATCATAGCAATATAAGCAACATAGAAGTAACTCCCAAAGGTTTGGTAATAACATGACAGTAGGTACTACCTCATCTACTTCCCATAACCCACATATTAAACAGATCCTAATCATGCAATTGTTTGAGGATTGATCTAATGCAATAAAATTGGGTAGTAAAGTGGTATGATCAAAGTGTTACTTGCCTTGCTGATGATCCGTGAAACCTAGAGACTCGTAGTAACACGCTTCGCACTACGGGTACTCTATCGCAATCAGACAAGCATACAATAAGCAATCAAGCAAAGATGCACGGGTAAAACTCAAATAAGAAGATCTCCAGAAAGTTCAACTTAAGAACTCCGGTTTGCAAAAAGAATCAAATCAAACGAAGTAACAAAACTCAAACTATGAAAGAAACAAGCTTCTATTACTAATCTAGACTAAAGTCAATAAAGTAGCAAAAACTTGTTTAAGTTGATTAAACAGAAAGAGGGCTTCGGGACGAAACTCTAGGCGCTTGAATCGCCTGATTCCGATAAACGAGGGAAAAGTTAAACTAAAACAAAAATCGGATCATAAATCGTGATCGAAAATAATCGCGAAAAAAATCCGAGAAAACGAACGAATGGGCGTTCGCTAAATAACTAAACCCAAAAAACCGATCTAAATAAAAAACAACCTCAGTTTGTATTAAAAAACCGATGGTTTTCTAACGAAAACCACGGCGGCGGTGGCTGCTACCTCGACGAACCCGGCGAGGGCAGCGGTGGGTCCGGCGGTGGTGGTCGGCGGTGATGGGCAGAGGGGCGACAGCGGGGTCGTCGTACGGCGGCGACGTGGCTGCGAGGGGCGGCGGCGTCGTCGGGTTCCGGCGGTGGTGGCGCACGATGGTGGTGGCGTTGCATGTTTCGAGGTTGGGCTAGGGTTTCGGGTGCGGGGGCTGGCGGCTCGGGCCTTCAGCCTTTAAAGGGCCGGCCGGGTACAGTGTCCCAGGCGGGCACAGCCCGGTTAGGTCGGTAACTTAAAAAAAACAATCCGCGCAGGAAAACGAATAAAAGTAATACTAAACGGACTCCAAAAATCCTGAAATAAATTTTCCCCGTCCTCTAAAAATCTATCGGACAAGGTGAACATTTATTTGGGACTCTAATGCAATTTTGAAAAACGCATATTTTTCCTAATTCAAATAAAATAGCAATAAAACTCCGAGTAAAAATCTTATTTGATTTTAATATTAAATCTCCAATATTTCTTTATTTTGGGGAAGTCATTTTATCCCTCTCTTTTATTTTTATAAAAGAAATATTCGAAGAGAAAATAATTAAAATCAAACGATCCTATTTACAAAATTTGAGAAAACTCAAATATGAAAATAACGAAACTCCCAACTCTCTCCGTAGGTCCTTGAGTTGCGTAGAATTTCTAGGATCAAACCAAAATGCAATAAAATATGATATGCAATGATGTATAACATTCCAAATTGAAAATTTGGGATGTTACAAATCTACCCCGTTAAGATGAATCTCGCCCTCGAGATTCGGGTTGGCTAGAAAATAGGTGAGGGTGATCCTTCCGTAGGTCTTCCTCTTGTTCCCAGGTGGCTTCATCCTCAGTATGGTGGCTCCACTGAACCTTACAAAACTTGATAACCTTGCTGCGTGTGACTCGGCTGGCAAAATCAAGAATCTTGATTGGTTTCTTCTTGTAGGTCAAATCGCTATCCAACTGAATTGCTTCCAGTGGTACTATATCTCTCAGAGGAATATCAGCCATCTCTGTGTGGCACTTCTTCAACTAAGAAACGTGGAACACATCATGAACTCCTGACAATCCTTCAGGCAATTCCAACTTGTAAGAAACTTCTCCCATATGTTCCAAAACTTTTTATGGTCCCACAAAACATGGTGATAATTTTCCCTTAACTCCAGAGCGCTTCACTCCTCGAAGTGGTGATACACGAAGATACACTCTGTCTCCAACTTCGTAAACTATCTCCTTGCATTTTGAATTCGCATAGCTCTTCTGCTTGGACTGGGCTACTTTGAGTCTATCGTAAATCAGCTTAATCTTCTCTTCAGACTCTTTAATCAAATCTGGTCCAAACAACTGTCGGTCTCCAACTTCATCCCACAACAACGGTGTCCTGCACCTCCTTTCGTACAATGCTTCGAAAGGGGCCATCTTCAAACTGGCTTGATAGCTGTTGTTGTAAGAGAACTCTGTGTAAGGCAAATTGTCGTCCCAACTAGATCCATATTCTAGCGCACAAGCTCTCAACATGTCCTCCCAAATCTGATTGACTCTCTCAGTCTGTCCATCTGTCTGCGGGTGAAAAGCTGTACTGAACTCTAGCCCGGTTTCCAAAGTTTCATGCAACTGATTCCAAAACTTTGAGGTAAACTAGGTTCCTCTATATGATACAATGGTCATCGGAACTCCATGCAAACATACGATCCTGGTCATATATATCTTTGCCAACTTTGCACGGGTGTAAGTGGTCTTCACTAGGATGAAATGAGCTAGTTTTGTCAAACGATCGACTACAACCCATATCGAGTCATAGCCTGAACGAGTCCTGGGCAATCCCGTGATAAAATCCATACCTAGCCTGTCCCACTTCCATTCGGGTATCAGCAATGGTTGTAGCAATCCTGCTGGCTTCTGATGCTCTGCCTTCACTCTCTGACATACATCACAAACTGCTACATACTCCACAATATCCTTATTCATTTCGGTCCACCAGAAACTATCCTTCAAATCTAGGTACATCTTAGTATTTCCTGGGTGAATCGAATATGGCGAATCATGGGCCTCCTGCAAAATCAGCTTCCTGATCTCCTGATCATTTGGCACATATACGCGGTCCTCGAACCATAAGGTATCATGCTCATCCTCACGAAATCCTTTAGCCTTTCCTTTGCTCATCCTTTCCTTTATCTCGGCTATCTCCTTGTCCGTCTTCTAAGCTTCTCTGATCTTATCCATCAAAGTAGACTGAATCTCCAATGCTGCTACATAGCCTCTCGGAACTATCTCCAAACATAGCTCGCGAAGATTCTCTGTTAACTCCTTGGGTAACTCTCCGGTCATGAGTGTATTGACATGACTCTTGCGGCTCAACGCATCAGCTAGTACGTTAGCCTTTCCGGGATGATAGTGCAACTTCATATCATAATCCTTAATGAGTTCCAACCATCTCCTCTGTTTGAGATTCAACTCCTTCTGCGTGAAGATATACTTCAAACTCTTGTGATCCGTGTATACCTCACAATGGTTCCCGATGAGAAAATGTCTCCAAGTCTTCAACGCATGCACTACGGCTGCTAACTCCAAATCATGAGTAGCATAATTTAACTCATGGGGTTTAAGCTGTCGTGAGGCATATGAAACAACTCTTCCCTCCTACATAAGTACAGCTCCAAGTTCTTGATGAGAAGCGTCGCAATACACTCCATAATCCTTGCATTGATCTAGCAGAATCAACACTGGTGATGTAACCAAGCGTTTCTTCAACTCCTGAAAGCTGGCCTCACATTCCTCAGTCCATTTTAACTTGGTGTCCTTCTTTAACAACTCCTTCATAGGCTTTGCAATCTTCGAGAAATTATCAATGAATCTCTGGTAGTATCCCGCGAGTCCAAGAAAACTCCAGATCTCTCCAACTGACGTGGGTGTCTCCCAATTTGCCACAGTGACAACTTTGGTGGGGTCTACCGCTATTCCTTCTCCAGATATAACATCCCCAAGGAATCCAACTTCCTTCAACCAAAACTCGCACTTGCTGAACTTGGCATATAGCTGATGTTCTCTGAGCTTCCCAAGTACTAAACGTAAATGCTCTTTATGCTCCTCTTCATTCTTCGAGTAGACCAGAATATCATCAATAAACACCACAACAAACTTATCCAAAAAATCCATAAACACCTTGTTCATCATGTTCATGAAATAGGCAGGTGCGTTAGTCAGGCCAAATGACATAACGGTATATTCGTATAGCCCATACCTCGTGGTAAAAGCTGTCTTAGGTATATCCTGCTCTCAAATCTTCAGTTGGTGGTACCCTGATCGCAGATCGATCTTGGAAAACACCTTAGCTCCTTGCAGCTGATCAAACAAATCATTGATCATTGCAATGGGTACTTGTTCTTGATCGTCACCTCATTCAATCCTCGATAATCAACAACCATCCTCAATGATCCATCCTTCTTCTCCACTACAAGTACTGGTGATCCCCAAGGTGACGAGCTTGGGCGAATATATCCTTTATCCAGTAACTCCTTAATGTGCTTCTTAATTTCCTCTATATCCTGTGCGGGCATCCTGTACGGTCTCTTAGATATTGGCCCTGTGCCTGGCAAAAGCTCAATCAAAAACTCGATGCCTCTATCCGGTGGCATGTCTGACAACTCTTCTGGAAATAAATCTGGGAAATCCTTCACCACTGGTACTTCCTCCTGTACAACTCCTGATAAGGAATTTACTTGAGTCCTAATCGACACATGTCGGGATACATACTTGATCCTTCTTCCATCTGGGGTGGTGAGCAAAATCGACTTACTGGCGCAATCGATGTTTCCTCCATACATCAATAGCCAATCCGTACCCACAATCACATCCAAAGCTTGCGACTCCAAAATTATCAAGTCTGAGGGGAAAACATGCCTACCTATGGTTAATGGCATGTGAAAACATCCTTGGCTTGCCATATACTCTGCTCCTGGCGAGCTCACTAACATAGGTGTACTAAGAACTTTGGTGGGAAGCTTATACTTATCCACAAATCCCCTTGATATGTATGAATGCGATGCACCAGTATCAAAAAGAACGGCTGCAGTAAATGACTTAACCAAAAACTTACCTATTACTGCATCTCCTCCACATTAACGTGGTTCACTTGTCCCCTGTTGAAAGGGTTGGGCTTCTTCCCAGAACTTCCATTTCCATTTCCATTCTTAGCTTCAGGAGATTCATTGGCGTAATGTCCAGTCTTCTGGCACTTGTAGCAAGTAACGTGGCTTAGATCTTTCTTGGCGGGTGTTGCTGGGTTGGAATGGTTCTGCATGTTGCTTCCTCCATTACCATTCCCATTTTGGGGCCACTATGGTTGTGCGAACTTCCTCCAGTGTGATTGTGACCTCCATGGTTATGCTGAAGGGGTCCTCCCGAGTTCGGGAAAAAACGGGGTCTCTGCTGAGCTCCAGAATTATACTTCCCTTGTCCACACTTCCTCTTGTGGTTGTCAATCTGCTGCTTCTTCCCTTCAATCATGAGAGCTCTATCTACCAACTGTTGGTAGTTATTAAAGGTTGCTACCATCAACTGCATGCTCAGCTCATCATTCAGTCCTTCCAAAAACTTCTCCTGCTTAGCTGCATCCGTAGCAACGTCATCTAGGGCATAACATGCTAGCTTGCTAAAGGCATCCACATACTGGCCAATGATGCGTCCTCCTTAGCGTAAGTTGCGAAACTCACGCTTCTTCATGGCCATAGCTCCTGTTGATACATGGGCAGTGCGAAAAGCCTGCTGGAACTGGTCCCACGTTACAGTGTCGATGGGATAGGTGACAGTGTAATTCTCCCACCATGCTGATGCGGGTCCATCAAGCCGATGTGAGGCAAAACGCACTCTTTCCGCATCTGTGCATCCTGTAGTGGTCAACTCCCTTCCAATCTTGCAGAGCCAATCATCTGCAACTATCAGCTTGGTGCTACTGGAGAACACCAGCGGATTCAGCCTTAGAAAATGGGCCAAGTGATCAACAGGTGGTGGTGGTGGGTTGTTGTTGTTGTTCCCCTGATTCTGATTCTGGACTAGTATCTGCATCAATGCATTCTGCTGCTGGATCAACTGAGTGAGCTCCGGTGGGAAAGCAAATCCATTGTCGCGTCTTGGAGGCATCTGATGGGTTTAGAAAAGATGAGAAAATAGAGTAGAATGAGGTCTAGGGGGAAAACACTACCCATATGCACATGAGACAAACACAATCATATCACTCAATCAATCAAGCAAGGGCATACAATCGGTCTAGAACTATCATTACAAAAGTGCTCGGACTATACTATATACATGGTGGAATACTACTGCTGATATGGTAGTCGACTAGAAAAATTGATCGATAGAAGACTCCATAATATCCGCTCTAGCTTCATCAACAAAGTCATCATCGCTATCGTTGGGGTCTAAGTTGGTGTCGTTGATGATGATGTAGTTCTCCGGGCAAGTGGAATCGTCATCTTCTCCTCCTGGCGCGGGGTCTCCCATGAATACTCCTAGCTTCCTTGTTAGATCATCATTCTTCTCCACTAGTACGACGATTTTGTTCCTCATAATCTTCGTGAGTTGCCTTGAGTTCTTCTTCAAGCTCGGTAATCCTTGTCATTGCCTTCTTCAGATCTATCATGCCTGCGCACATCTGGTTCTCCAGACATATGTTCTGGTTTAACTCCTGGATGCAAGCGGCACTTGATCTATCCTTCCAGGTGCTGATCATCTCCCATTGCTCATCTCGGCGCCCACAAATCAGGTAGATAGTATCCTTGATATCCTTGTGGTAAACTTCTCCAATGCGTCCCATGGTGATGTGGGCTGCCATACTCTTTCCTAGACTCCAGGTTGGTGCATCAAAGGAAAACTCTATGGGCTTAGTGACTGGCGTGAATGTCCTTCCTAGAACTTGAACTTGAATCATCCAGCGCTCCTCTTCTGGTAAAGTGGCGTTGTAAGTCCCGGTGAAGCTTGGTATTCCGATGTTCAGGTACCTAGTGACTTGCTTCAAGTGGTGTCCAAAAGGTGTGTCTTCATCCGGTTGTGCAAACTTGTTCCTTGCATCCGCCATCCTAAAGAGTAGAAAATGGAGAGGAGTCAGAAATGAGAAGAGAGTAGTGATCTAGGGCTTTAGCTTAGTGGTCGTGTCCTATAGTCAGTGTGTGCTCTGATACCATCTTGTAGCGACCAGACCTCAAACAGTCTGATCTCTGTGCATCAGTGTCATCCCTGGATCGGTAATCCTGACACGCACAGTACTTGAGGATTTATAACAAAGTAGCAATCACACACTTATTACATCGGATGTCTTAGAAGAGAACTTATTACAATAAATATGGCTTAAGGCCATCTAATACGATAACAGCGGAAGGCTTGGAAGATAAAGTGAGTCCATCAACTCCAACGACATCATTGAGTGAAAGACCACAACCTATGGCTCCTTACTCGTCGCCTGAAAAGTCTGCAACATGATACGTTGCAGCCAGAAAACGGGTCAGCACACGGAATATGCTGGCAATGTAACACAAGAGAGTAATGAACAGAATAAGGCTATCACTACATGCATATTTGGCTGGTGGAGGCTGTATGGTTAATATGTTTTGCGGAAAGCCAATTTTTCCCTACAACAAAGGAATAAATTTTATTTAACTATCATGGTGGTTGTTAAACATTGAGAAGGTTCACCCAACTCAATCCCAATTAAGCATCATCATTAAACCCAATCAAATTATATCAAGAGTGATGAGATCCACATGATAATCCAAGAACTAGATACTCAAGATGTCCGTAACCGGGGACACGGCTAACCATGATTAGTTTGTACACTCTACAGAGATTTGTGCACTTTTCCCCACCAGACTCGATCTCCTCCGTTGGATTTCTCGCACTACATGATGTTTGAGAAACGGATCACCGAGACACAGTCTTTCCAAAGAGGTCCCCTTAACCGATAGATAGGCCTATAGACCTACAATCCCCTACATCTGCTAGCCCATCATGGAAAGGTTTCCCACAACTTACTCAACTATGCCAGAGCCCATAATGGAATGTGGCTGCACAAGGAAGTTTCTAGCATGAATAATCTTATGATTCCTTTGAGCCTGGGTGGCAGTCCATAGGAGAATCACACGGTACCCCAGGATTCCAAAAATACAGGCAACACTGGGTTCCCCAGGTGCCTCAGTCCACCCAGATGTGTATTAAAGTTGCCACCTTAAATTAACCATTAATTAACAATACTCATATCTGTCATGAATACACTCAAACCCAAACCACATTTACGAGCATAGCATAGTAATATAAGCAATGTAGAAGTAAGTCCCAAAGGTTTGGTAATGACAGGACAGTAGGTACTGCCTCATCTACTTCCCATAACCCACATATTACGCAGATCCTAATCATGCAATTGTTTGAGGATTGATCTAATGCAATAAAACTGGGTAGTAAAGTGGTATGATCAAAGTGTTACTTGCCTTGCTGATGATCCGTGAAACCTAAGACTCGTAGTAACACGATTCGCACTCCGGGTACTCTATCGTAATCAGACAAGCATACAATAAGCAATCAAGCAAAGATGCACGGGTAAAACTCAAATAAGAAGATCTAACCAGAAAGTTCAACTTAAGAACTCTGGTCTGCAAAAAGATTCAAATCAAATGAAGCAACAAAACTCAAACTGTGAAAGAAACAAGCTCCGATTACTAATCTGGACTAAAGTCAAATTTTACACTAGCAAAACCTTTTTTAAGTTGATTAAACAGAAAGAGGGCTTCGACACGAAACTCTAGGCTCTTGAATCGCCTGATTCTGATAGACGAGCGAAAAGTTAAACTAAAACGAAAATCGGATCAGAAATCACGATCAAAAATAATCGCGAAAAAAATCCGAAAAAAAACTGACGAATAGGCTAACGAACGAACGTTTGCTGTCTGTGGCTAAACGGTGAAAACCGTTTGTTAAAACGAACGAACGAACGGGCGTTTGCTAAATAACTAAACCGGAAAAAACCCGATCTAAATAAAAACAACAACCGCGGTTTGTTTTAAAAAAACCGACGGTTTTCTAACAAAAACTGCGGTGGCGGTGGCGGCTACCTCGACGAACTTGGCGAGGGCGGCGGTGGGTCCGGCGGTGGTGGTCGGCGGCGACAGGCGGCGGGGCGATGGCGGGGTCGGCGTACGGCGGCGGCATGGCTGCGAGGGGCGGCGGCGGGTTCCGGCGGCGGCGGCGGTGCACGTTTCGAGGCAGGGCTAGGATTTCGGGTGCGGGGGCTGGCGGCTCGGGCCTTCAGCCTTTAAAGGGCCGGCCGGGTACAGTGTCCCAGGAAGACACGGGCCGGTTAGGTTGGTAACTCTTTTAAAAAAAATCTGCGCAGAAAAGTGAATAAAAGAAATACTAAACGGACTCCAAAAATCCTGAAATAAAATTTCCCCGTCCTCTAAAAATCTATCGGACAAGGTGAACATTTATTTGAGACTCTAATGAAATTTTGAGAAACACATAATTTTCCTAATTCAAATAAAATAGCAATGAATCTCCGAATAAAAATCTTATTGATTTTAATATTAAATCTCCAATATTTTTTATTTTGGGGAAGTCATTTTATCCCATCTCTTTTATTTTTATAAAAGATATATTCGAAGAGAAAATAATTAAAATCAAACGATCCTATTTTCAAAATTTGAGAAAACTCAAATATGAAAATAACGAAACTCCCAACTCTCTCCTTAGGTCCTTGAGTTGCGTAGAATTTCTGGGATCAAACCAAAATGCAATAAACTATGATATGCAATGATGATCTAATGTATAACAATCCAAATTGAAAATTTGGGATGTTACAGATAGATGATTTGAAGAAAACCTTTGACAATCTCCGGATTTACAAGATGATGCTTAACCCGGCCAAGTGTGTTTTTGGTGTGCCGGCAGGCAAGCTCCTGGGTTTTTTAGTGTCTAACAGAGGAATTTAAGCTAATCTGGAGAAGATCAAAGCTATCACTTCTCTAGCTAAGCCGGCATGTATCAATGATGTACATCGTGTGGCAGGTCGTATCGCGGCGTTAAGCCGGTTCACAAGCTGGTTGCGGGAGAAGGCTATCCCTCTGTATCAGATGATGAAAAAGACAGATAACTTTGTCTGGAGTGAGGCTGCCGATGCAGCGTTTGAGGATTTGAAGAAGAAGCTGATTGAGCTGCCAGTACTCGTAGCCCCTATTGATAAGGAGCCTTTGTTGTTATATGTGGCTGCTAATAGCTGGGCCGTCAGTGTTGCTATTGTGGTAGAAAGAAAGGAAGCAGGCAAGAAGTATCTAGTTCAAAGGCCGGTTTACTATATCAGTGAAGTGCTTATTGAGTCCAAGCAGAGGTATCCACACTGGCAGAAGCTTGTGTATGGGGTGTTCTTGGCCAATCGGAAGCTTAAACATTATTTTCTAGGCCATCCCATCACCATGGCCAGCTCTGCTCCTTTGGGAGATATCATCCAAAACAGAGAAGCAACTGGCCAGGTCTCTAAGTGGGCCATTGAGCTTGGGCCTCACGGGTTAAAATATGTGCCTCGCACGGCCATCAAGTCTCAAGTGCTGGTGGACTTCATCAATGATTGGACAGAACTGTAGATGCCCGAGGAAAAGCCAAATAACACATATTGGACTATTCACTTTGATGGGTCCAAGCAATTGGAGGGTTCGGGGCTGGAGTTATTCTTGCTTCCCCTCGAGGTGATAAATTTTTCTATGTTCTTTGTTTGATGTTTCCTTGTACTAACAATTCAGCCGAGTATGAGGCTTTACTCCACGGTCTTCGGATGGCTAAGGAAATAAACATAAGCTGGGTTAGATGCTTCGGCGAGTCAGATTTGGTGGCTTAGTAAGTCTCTGGTACTTGGGACTCTAAGGATCCACTCATGGCAGATTATCGTTGAGAGGTGGACGTTATTGTTGGTCACTTCAAAGGTTATAAATTTGAGCACGTTGATCGGAGGAAAAACGAAGCAGCAGACGCTTTAAGCCGGCTGGGATCTCAATGTAAGCCGGTGCCGCCTAATGTCTTTCTTGACGTCTTGCATAACCCGTCGGTTAAGATTCCTACAGAGGAGTATTTGGCTATTCCTTAACCGGAGGCTCAGTTGGTGGCGGCTCTTCACGTCACCCCAGATTGGAAAGTCCCTTACTTGGCCTATATGACCCAGGGCGAGTTACCTGACAATGAAACCTTAGCCAGGCAGATAACCCGGCGGTCTAAGTCAATGACGATTGTCAATGGAGAGTTACATCATCGTAGTGTCACATGGGCGTTTCAGCGTTGTGTTTCTCCGGAAGAGGGCTGTGAGATTTTACGAGAAATTCATGAAGGAGATTGTGGTCATCATGCCGGTTCAAAGTCTCCTGTAGCTAAAGCTTTCCGCCATGGGTTTTATTGGCTAACAGCTCATGCTGATGTAGAGGACCTCGTTAGCAGGTGTGATGGATGTCCAAAATTTGCACGTCGAGCCCATGTGCCGGCTCAAGAATTGAGGATGATTCCAATTACTTGGCCATTCGGCGTTTGGGGACTCGATATGGTTGGGACTTTCAAAAGATCCAAGGATAAGAAGACCCACCTTTTGGTGGCGGTTGATAAGTTCACTAAGTGGGTAGAGGCAGAGCCAGTTAGTAAGTGTGATGCAGCAATGGCGGTTCAATTCATGAAGAAGGTGATCTTCCGTTTTGGCTTTCCACACAGCATTATAACAGACAATGGCACTAATCTCTCTAAAGGTGCTATGGAAGAATTTTGTCAACGTGAGCATATCCGGCTTGATGTATCATTAGTAGCCCACCCTCAATCCAACGGTCAAGCTAAGAGAGCAAACCAAGAGATCCTGAAAGGCATCAAACCCCGGCTTATGGTTCCCCTGCAGAGGACGCCGGATTGTTGGGTGGAGGAGTTACCTTCCGTGTTATGGAGCATCAATACCACCCAAACAGGTCTACGGGATACACACCTTTCTTCATGGTTTATGGAGCAGAGGCAGTTCTCCCTAGTGACATCCGTCATGACTCGCCTCGTGTGGAAGCTTATGTTCAAGCAGACATTGAAATGCATGTCAAGAAGCACTTGATATGTTGGGTGAGGAGCGTGACATATCAGCAGCTCGATCAACGATTTACCAGCAAGATCTGCGCCATTATCACAGCCGCTGGGTTAAAACCGGAACTTTTCAAGAAGGCGACCTGGTGCTCCGGCTTATCTAGGATCAGACTGATATGCACAAGTTATCCCCACCTTGGGAAGGACCTTTTGTGGTCAGCAAGAATCTAAACAACGGGTCATAATACCTTATCGATGTTCGAGACCGCAAGGACTCACGCACATCGGAGGAGGAGACCTGCCGGCCATGGAATATTGCTCAGCTTAGGCCATACTACACCTGTGCCACCGGCTCATCCAATGTTCATATTTTGACGATGTATATATTATGATTAAAATAATAATGCCGGCATCCCTGCTAAAGCAGGGTCTTTGTCGTTTTTGTCTCTAAATTAATGAGTCTTCGATTAGTTGGGGGCTTCTGCTTTATACAACAAAGTTATAATTACCCTTTGATTCGGCTTTATACAAAAAACTTGGGACCAAAGAGAGTCTATGGGAAAAGCACGACTCAAACATAGGTACACCCTGAGCACAGCTCAAAATGTCACTTGAGGGCTCTTTTGTTCTTAAGAACGAAGAGTTCATAACCTTGTGATAGGTTATAAAAGCCAGGCTTGGAAGCCAGGTGTATTCACCTAAAACCCCAGGTTATCCTGCCTATATGCCAGATGCTTCTCCATCAGGTAATCCTGATTGACCCACCGAACTCTTAACAGTCAATCTTTTAAACAAGACCACGAACTCGTTAAGGTTAAAACGCCGATTTGTCATCAGAGGGCATGATTTTACGGATAGCAAGGAGAACCTCAGGCTGAAAAGCCGCCTTCCTTGGAACTTGGATAAATCGGCCTGTGATGCACGATGCTGCTCTAACCCCGTGTACTCCTGATAAGTCTATCTTTAAATAAGAACTGAACTTATCCGGGTTAAAATGTCGATTGGGTCAATGAGGGCCGGTTCACGGAAAGCGCGTACCTTCCAGTGGCTAATGCTAGTTTCATTGAAGAAGATATTTTGGCTTGGCGGCCTATGAAAGCCTCGGATTTTTTGTTGTTGTTTGGATTTGAATGTCTTTCTGAGATTTTTTTCTTTTGTGACATAGTAATACATGGTTGAAAAACAATAAGGCTTATAATGCCTTCTGAGTCATATATGACATTAACCGGTGTTTATTAACCCGGCCTGGTCTTCGACTATAAGTCGCCAGTATAAAATAAAGGTACATATCTGGTGTTTATTAACCCGGTCCGGCTTTGTTCATAAGCCGGCAATCTTTGATAACTACCAGTATCCAAAGTCTTGGGTTATCACCCTTACTACACTGGCTTGGTAAAATCAACAAGTGTGATCAAATATCACAGGTATGATTTTTTTTCATATATGATTATTATTTTGACCAACCTTGGTTATAAATCATGATAAATTCATGTTGGGGCATTATAACCCGTCTAGCGGTAAACTGCTAGGACGCTTTTTCTCTGTTGTATGCAGGAACAAATTCAAAATTGTTAATATCATAAGGGATATATAGCATATCTTCACATAATGGATAAATAGGTGTTATGAGCAGCACAATATGCATGATGGCATGGCAGAGCAAGAAGTTTAAATCTAGCCTATTACAAGGCGCTTGGAGCCCAAAATGATAAACTATTTTTAGTCTCCCATAGAGCAGATGTTAAGCCGGAGCCGAGTTATGAGTCTTGGCCTAGCTAACTTGACGGTTGCACCTCATCCCTTTCCGGTTCGTCCTCCTCCACCATCTGGAAGTTGGGTTTGGACCAGTTAAAGCCATGAAGGGCGACGAATTCAGCCTCATCATCAATCAGACTAGACGGGTCAATCTCAGGGGCGAAAGTGTGCTTACGAATCGGCGGGATTAAGTCCATCACTTTATATGAAGGAGTCGCCATCTTCTTATTGTCTGCTTCAAAACCCGGCTGATACTTGGTAAGGTTGGTTTCTTCACCAATGATGGTAGCATGAGGGCGAATTTCCTTGACACAAGTAGCAAAATCCTCTTGGTCGAAAGGCGTTCCATCTTCTTTGAGGCTGGGATATCCGCTAGCCACGTCCGCCGGGTCTAATTCTGGCACCCAGGCTTTGGCACAGCTTAAAGATGTTACAACTCTGGCTCTAGCACACGATCGCTTGATTTCTTGGAACTGAGCGTGCAAGATAGACAGTTTCTTCAGGATGTTACTTAATAGAGTCAGCCCTTGATTCACGGGGGAGATGGTGGCAAGAGTCCGTTGAGCTCCGGTGTACAATTGTTCAACCAGTGTGTAAACCGCCTTAAACTTTACCACAGTATCTCGGCTCAGATTGCTGCTCCTGGGACCTGTAAAGTTTGCACAATGGGTTTAGTGGGGGCTTATAATAGAAAATACTTACTTTAAGTACGTAACAAGGTGACTTACCGAAGATTGTAGAAACCATCTGAGACACACGGTTCTTTAAACCAGTGAGTTCAGCAGTGACTTCTCCTAGAGCCACCTCAGCTTTCTCTGCACGCTATGTCAAGGCAGTCTTCTCATTGGCCCAACCTCTTTCTCTTTCGTGAAGCTGGTCTTCAGCTTTTCTGCCTCACACACACTCAACTGGAATCTGGATTCAGCTTTCTTTGTCTCAGTCTCTTGAGTCACCAGCCGGGACTTGGCCTTAGACAATTGGGATTCCAGTTCTGCGGTCGCAGCCTACATACAACATAAGGTTTTTTCAGTTTCATGACAGATTATAAAAAACAAGTCCCAAGTGCTTTGCAAGCAATAACACTTGACACTTGGGGGCTAATGTCTGTTAGCGCAATTTTTTCAAAGGAAATGGCTCTTTCTAAAAAAGTCCCAAGTGTTTTGCAAGCAATAACACTTGGCACTTGGGGGCTAATGCATATTTCTTGATTTTTTTCTACAAATGAGCTGGATAAGCTGTCAACAGTCTCAGCCGGCTCATGAGGGCTATACGGTTCAGATCTATACAATCACTAGTAGGACTGGCTCATTCATACTGATTAAACCGGCCCTTGGGGGCTACACATGGAAATTGAAATACTATAAGCATCTGGTTTAGTTGCAAACCAGACTTGGAGGGAGTCTAAGACAGAGGTTTCTAAAGTATTCTAAGTCTACAGATCATTCAATATTTTCATAATTAGCAGACTTGGAGGCTGGAAGGGTATATAACTTATATAAGCCGGAGAACGCACCTCGTATTTTTGGTGCATCTTCTTGACCATCTCAATTTCTGAATCACGGCTAGAGTGCACTTGACTGAGATAACGAGATAACACTTCACTAATACTCAAGTAAGCATAGTGGGAGACGTCAAACCTCACCTTCTGCCTTTCCATAACTTCTTGTTTGGCAGAATGTCTTGCCAGAATAGTTGGGTTCCCCAGTTCAACAAATCTGGTACCAGTAATTAAAACATCATCACCGTGCTTCTCCGGTGGGTTAACTAAGCTTGACGGCTTGATACTTGATGGATCAATAGAAGTTTCATCCGCAGATGGTTCAGGTAAATCTAGTTGAACGTTGGAAGCAGGGTCCTCTGGATGTTCAGTGTGTTCTGGCACAAAAGTTGACTGTTCCGGTTCTTCGGGATGTTCTGGTACGACGGTTGTTTGCTCCGGTTCAGTGGTTTTCAGATCCTCAGCCGACTTGGTCACCTTTGCTTTCTTGGGTTTTGCTTGACCACTAAAAAAGGAGTTAGACAAGTCAGTATAATGATGCATATATAAAACTACATAAGAAGGGTAGTTATCTTTACCCGGGGGCGGTCTTGAAGGCCGGCAATCACTACAAAAAAAGATACATCCGTGACATGTTGGGCCGAACGAATTTTTTTTCTGTCATACATATGACACTTCTATGACGATAATTGTGACAAAACCCGGTATCATCATAGATGTGGTGGGCTCCTACTTCTATGACAAAAAATCATGACATAAAATGGGCTTTTCATCCTGGGCGGGCCGGAGACGCAGCTGCATGACATTCTTTGGGCCGTCCATGACGGAAAAAACTGTGGTAGAAGCGAGGGCGAGGAAAATTTCGTGGAGTTCCCGGTTACGGTGGGAGGTCGGGGGCCGAGTGATGCGCGTTTCTCTCGTACACGTACGCGCTTGTGTGTGAGGCGTTGGCTCTAAATGAACCCGAGCAAGGCGTTGGGCTCTAACTGAACACGAGCGATTGCACTGCATGCTATGCATTACTGAACCCGAGCGGTTGATCGATGGCTGTTAACTGAACCCGATCGAGCGATTCCTTCGCTACTGCTGCTAACTGAAGTCGATCGATGCTGCCTCTGGATGAACAGTGAGCGTTGCGGGGGGGGGGGGGGGGGGTTGGATGAACAGTTCCCGGTGGGGGTGGATGAACAGGACCCCGTGGTGTTGCCTCTGGATGAACAGGACCCCGATCGATCGAGCCGGTTGGGGCTGGATGAACAGGACCCCGTGGAGGGCTGGATGAAAAGGACCACCCTATGGAGGGCAGGATGAACATTAGACGGTGGAGGGCAGGATGAACAGTAGCTCGTGGAGGGGTAGTTTAACAGGAGCCCGTGGAGAGGGCTGGTTGAACAGTAGCCGGTGGAGTAGCGTGCGGTGGAGGCTGGATGAACAGGAGCCCGTGGATGAACAGTCGCAGGTGGAGGCTGGAGGGGGTCGACGGTGGAGATGAAAAGTATCCCGTGGAGTCCCGTTTCGCGGTACGCCACACCCCTCCCGATGAACAGGACCCCCATTTCGACCGTAGTGCTCCAACACAAGTCCGTTTCCTCTGTTTTGCGGTACGCCACACCCCTCCCGATCAACAGGACCCCCGTTTCGATCGTAGGAGGTCCGTTTCCTCCGTTTTGCGGAACGCCAGACCCCTCCTGATCAACAGGACCCCGTTCCGAACGTAGGAGGTCCCGTTTCCGCCGTTGTGCGGTACGCCAGGCCTTGTTTCCATTGCCTGTTCCGTCCAAGCCCTCCCGATGAACACGACCACACATTCCGTTCCGACCCAGCCGGTTGGCTCCCATGCGTTCTGTTGCCTCCCGATGAACACAACGCATTCCGTTGCCTTCCCATGAACACGACGCATTATGTTGCCTCCCCATGAACACGACGCATTCCGTTGCCTCCCCATGAACACGACGACGACGCTATTTCTCCGTTCCGACCCAACCATGTCAACGAGCCCTCGCCGTACGTATGCGCGAGTAGGCGTTCGAGACCCCGCCCGTATGTACACATACGTGGCCGTACTTTCTTTCTTGCACCCTGGCCGCCTCTACTACGACACGTGCGCGCCTCTACATCCACTAGTATATATGTACGTACACGTTCGCGACCAGAATGACAATGCTACGTATGCTTCGCCCAGGTGGGTCCCGACTGTCAGGCACTTCCTTGCGTGCGAAGATGTAACTGGTGGGTCCCAGCAGTCAGGGGGCGAAATATGGTGGCCCGTCCGGTGGGTCCCCGCTGTCAGTTGGAGGAATAATTATTTTGCACGTAATAAGGAGGCACTTCCTTGTTGCGGCCGTGGACCCAGCTGTCAGCCTCTCCACGTACAGTCCACGTCCGATGGAAGTCGTTCCCTTGAGCACGTTGACCACGCCGCGCCGAGAGCACCAGTGCAGTGGACGACGGCGAGGCCTAGGAAGGGGATGACGCAGAGCCGGGGAAGACGCGGCAGTGGATGCTCATGCGTAGAGGAGTACGAGGGCACTAGTTCGCAGCGGTGTGAGGCTGCCATCGCTGTAGAGTAACAGGGGGTGTGGGTGAGTAGAGGGATGGCCTAGCCAGCGGTGGGAGTAGTAGGGTGCGGTGAGGCCTCCGCCGCATCGCAACCGGCCACGGGAGGCAGGAGCATGAGACACGACCGGCACTGGTTTGGGCGGCTGGAGCAAGAAGACCAGAGGTTGAAGAAGCGCTATGGCTGTTGGATGGACATCGTACGGTCACTGGAGCTAGAATCGTGCATATTGACTAAGTTGACAAAGCCCTCCGTCCCCGTCAACTTAGTAGGCCCACAAGTCAGCCTGCCACTATACTGGGTCCCAGCTAACAGGGGAGTATTCATTTTTTTGTGCGTAATAAGGAGGCACTTCCTTGCGTGCGAAGATATAGCTGGTGGGTCCGAGCTGTCAGGGGCGGTAACATTTTTTCGTGAAATACAGAGGCCCTTTCGGTGAGTCCCTGATGTCAGGTGGAGGAATCATTATTTTGCACGTAATAAGGAGTCATTTCCTTGCGTGCGGCCGTGGACCCAGCTGCCGGCCTCTCCACGTACAGTCCACTTCAGATGCATGTCGGTCGTGACCACGTTGACTAGGCCACGCCGAGAGCACCAGGGCGGTGGACGACGGCGAGGCCTAGGAAGGGAACGACACGGAGGCAGGGAAGACTCGGTAGTTGTTTCCCACGCGGAGGGGAGTACGACTGTATGAGGGTTTACTGGTTCGTCTGCAGTCGCCGGAGAATAACAGCAGGTGTGGGTGAGTAGAGGGATGGCTAGGCCAGCGATGGGAGTATAGTGGGGCGGTGAGGCCTGTGCGGCAGCACAGCCGGCCGCGAGGAGGAGGGAGCAGGCAGTCCCGCCGGCGCTTGTTTGAGCGGCTGGAGCAGGAAGAGCAGAGATTGAAGAAGCACGACGGCCGTTGGATGGACATCCAACAGTCACTGCTTGTACGTCAACCTTTTTTTAGGAAAGCCTCAAATCCGTGGAAAACAGCATACAACCCATCTACCATTATTTCTAATAATTTTCAGCCCATTTGCTAATTCTTAAGGGTTTTTTGGAGCCCATATTCTTTTTGTTAGCAATACAGCCCAAATTGTGGCCACGGTTAAAAAATTATACGAAATTTTGCATATTTCGGTGCGGTCCGAACTGTTTTTAATCCCGAAATTTTGACTCACATTCAAACTGATTTTAAAAATAAATGTATATCAATATAAAATCCAACAAATTCTCCACGCATAAAAATTAATGTAATTTAAAATCTAGAAATGAAAAAAAGATTTTTGAAACTAATTGCTGGTTTGATGTGTTTTAAAAATGTACAACCCATTTCTCATTACTGATGGGCCATTTTCTCGGCCAGCCGAATGAAAGCTCTCCTCGTCTTGAAAGATTTGAAGCCCAACAGGCCCGACAAAGCGACTTACTTGGCAAATCACAAAAAAACTGGGCTGTGGCCGTGGACCCAGCTATCAGCCTCTCCACATACAGTACTCTTCCGATGGAAGTCGTTCCTTGACCACGCCGCGTGAAGAGCACCACGGCGGTGGACGACGGCGAGGCCTAGGAAGGGGACGACGCGGAGCCGGGGAAGACGAGGCAAAGGAAGCCCGCGTGGAGAGGAGTACGAGGGTTCACTGGTTCGGCTGCAGTGTGAGGCTACCATCGCCGTAGGGCCTGGCCAGCGGTGGGAATAGTAGGGGGCGGTGAGGCCTCCGTGGCAGCACAGCCGGCCACGGGAGGCAGGAGCATGCGGCATGACCAGCGCAGCTTTGGGTGGCTGGAGCAAGAAGACCAGAGGTTGAAGAAGCACTACGGCCATTGGATGGACATCATACGGTCACTGGAGCTAGAATCGTTCATATTGACTAAGTTGACAAAGCCCTCCGTCCCCGTCAACTTTGTTGGCCCACAAGTCATCCTCCCACTATGGTGGGTCCCATCTAGCAGGGGGTATTCATTTTGTGCGTAATAAGGATGCACTTCCTTGCGTGCGAAGATATAGCTGGTGGGTCCGACATGTAGGGTGGGGCGGTGCGGCCTGTGCGGCAGCACAGCCGACCACGGGAGGCGGGAGCAGGCAGTCCCACCGGAGCTGGTTTGGGCGGCTGGAGCAAGAAGATCAGATATTGAAGAAGTAGTACGGCCGTTGGATTAACATCCAATGGTCACTGCTGCTAGAATCGTTTGTGGACTAAGTTGACAAAGCCAAAGTACACGTCAACCTAGTAGACCCACAAGTCAGCCTCCAAATCTGTCCCAAACAGCATATAGCCTGAAATTTCTAGCCAGATTCAAATTAATTTTAAATCTAAATATACCTTAGTTTAAATTGAATGAAATTTTACCCGCACAAAAACAAATGAAATTTAAAATATCAAAATCCGAAAGAAAATAGTATTTTGGAACTAATTGTCTGTTTGCTGAATTTTTTCATTTTACAACCCATTTATTATTACTTATAGCCCATTTCTTAGTACTTATAGCCCATTTTCTAGGCAAAATGCATCCCTCCTCGTCTTGAAAGATTTCCGGCCCAGCAGGGCGTAGAAAAGCAAGTAGGCCTACGTTGGTTATTCTACAAAAAAAAGCTGGCTAGCAATTTTCAGAAAGGAAAAAAACAAACTGGGCTGGTCATGTGCTAAACATATGAAATAAAAGCCTGGGCTAGACGGGCCACGGGTCCCGCACAACCCAGTTGATACCCTTCTCCGTCCCGAAAAAACAAAATTACTGCGCGCTACTGGGTCCCTACTGTCATCCTCACCATGTACAGTCATCTACTTATTCCTCTCGGTTATTGACCATGTTGACAACACCGGAGGGCGGCGGACGACGGTGTGGCCTCAGACAGGAACGAACAGGAGCCGGGGCAGATCACAGCTAGCCGTGGGAGGCGGGAGCAGGCGGTCCCGCCAGCGCTGGTTTGGCTTTGGCGGCTCGAGGAAGAAGAGACTGAAGAAACGCGACAGACGTTGAATGTCAATCCAACGGTCAAGGTTGGCACAATCGTTTGTTGACTAAGCGGACACCAAGTAGCATACTTTTTTTATATAGGAAGAAAACTGCAAGGAAAATGCGTTCGTCTGCCGTCCTCCTCACAGGGAATGTTCGCCACATAAGTGACTAGCACCCTTGGTTTTCAACCGAGAGGTCTTGGGTTCGAGTCCCAGGAACTCTCAATTTTGTCCTCCTTCCTTCCTCGCAAAAAAGGGAAAGAAAATCAAAGACTTGGGAAGGCATACAGAACAAGCTAGTGTACCAGTAAAGATACGTTGCCGAGTTTTAGAAAAAAGAAAGACATGCTCCTGTAGCTGGTTCAAATCCAAACCTAGACTATGACTATATATGGTGCTATGTTACTCTGCAAGTAATGAAACCGACATATCCAACGTTCGCTTCTCCTCTTCTCTACTTAGTCTGCCTAGCATGAGAAGCTCTGGCGGCAGCAACCATGTTCGCTGGCTTCTCGTCCACCTACTCTTCAGCAGGCAACAACCAGATATGCGCCAAGTCGCAACCCGTACCATCGCCTGTGGGTCTCATCACACCCTTGCCGGCATGCGCACCGCAGCCGATTGCTCATCGCTACCCGCTACCGTTGGTGTGGTGCCACTGCTGCAAATCACGCAGAGTCATCCGTCGCGTCTCAACCACAATCCGCAACCCTGGCCGAGTCTTCTACAAATGCCCGAATCATGGGGTAATAATATGTTTAAGTGTTGTTCTGCTGCTTTCAGTTGCTGATTTTTTTGATAGTTTGGTTGATGATCTACCAGTTTGATTCGTGCAGAAAAGGGAAGATTCGTGTGATTTGTATTTCTCGGAAGTTGTTGATGTGGGGGAATGCAACTACGCTGATTATTTGGTTAGCCGAGGAATCCCAATACCAGCAGGTTGGGATGTTGGACAAGTAACTGAAGGAACAACAGAAGAGGAAGATGCAGAGCAGAAGGTTAAAGATGCAGTTCCTCTGATCATGGCCAAGCAACAGCTGCTGAACAGCCTTGACAGCAATGAGGAGATGAAAGAGCTTGTGAAGATAATGGGCAAAATCGATGTGCTCTGTAGGATGATTGTCTCTTTATTTGCAGTGTATGTAGCACTCGTGATGTATTCAGTGGCTACGACATGAGCACTTTGCTGAAACTAGTAATGAATGAAACCTGTGTAGCAGGCTGGGCGTAGTGTTGTGAACGTCTAATGATTTGTATTAATGGAAATCAGGGGGTATCCCCTTTTGCTCATATAAATAAATAAATAGCAGAGGCCCTGTCGGGTCAGCTTTGTTCTCATTTAAAGACGTCGAGCAAATTGCAGTCCAACAAAAAACTATGTCATCAAATTCAAGTTTCACAGCCAAATATGAGTACAACTAAACAACAATGTCACCATGTTTTAGTTGTCATACAATCACCAAACACAAATTAGCATACATAACAAGTGATGTTCTCACAACAAAATACTAAACAACATGTTCATCAGGTTTTAGTTGTCATAGCAAACACAATTTCACATAGTAGATAAAAAATGTCATCTGACAGGCAAATACGACAAAAGCAATGTAATCATCATCCGCAGCAGCAGCGTCAACATCTTTGCCATATGTATCTGTCTGAATCGTAATTCCCCATGGTGTCATCTTCTTCTTCGTCCTCAACGTCCTCGAACGTTGCCTTCTTCTTGATCAACTCTTTAATGTCCACAGCACGACAGGAAATCTTTTCGCCGGCGTCATTGACGTGATGGTTCTCGAAGATATTAGGAACATCTGTGTTATCTTTTACATTAGGAGCAGTGTAAGCATCATCTTGTTGTACAACTTCATTAAACGAATTCCTCTACTCAAACCTTTGCAATACTCTCCAGTCATCGCTACGTGCAAATGTGTCTTCCAAGAAAAATATCTGTGTTGCTTGATTTGCCAAAATAAAAGGATCGTTGGTCTGGTACGCCGCCTTGACATTGATGGATTTGAAATAATCATCAACTCTGGGTTTTGCGATCCTGGAAAACAGGTTGTACCAACGATAGCACAACAGAACCACACACCGATGATCCTCGAAACTGGAGATATACTGCAACTGAATAATGCATGTTATGTTAGCATACATTTCAGTTGTCTCTTTGTCATACGTATCCATGCTCATGATGGCACTGTTTTGTGTCTTCCTGCCTTCGTCTCGTGCAAGGGTATTGTAGCGCACATCTCCAACAACGCAAGATTCATAATGTCTTACCCAAGTATCAGGACCCATTGCTAGTGAGTAAAGGGCATCATCAACTGCCTGCCCATCCTCCCGCATCTTCTTAACCTATGGTTAGAAAATAGACAAGCTGATCATCTTATGTACTCAATATATTAAAAAAAACTGACAGTGCACTTCAAAAGCTTACATGGTTCTTGAACCATTTCGCAAATCCTGCCATAACCAGTTTGTTAATGTTTCTTGGATTTTGCGGAAGTAACTCCTCTTTGTAGATGCTCCACAACATAGTGATCGCGTCAAACATCTAAATATATAAGAATGTGCTACAAGTTTAGTAGATTATGATGTATAAGTTGCAGTACTGCACTTACTTGATATAAGGTAGTATCTCAGGACAATTATTCAACACATACCAAACCATTTTGTCCAAATCTTTAGGTTTGTCCTCTTGTCGACTCTTCCCTGTAACTCGAACAGAATAATCGAAAACATTGAGCCCGGGATTGTCTTCACCCACCTCTTTGCTAAGCTGATCAGCTGTTTAAATGTATTTTGAGCAGAATGTCAACGCTTCTGTAGCAATGTAGGCCTCTGCAATGGAACCCTCGGGTCTAGCTCTGTTCCTAACATAGCCCTTGAAAGTGCCTAGCCTCCTTTCAATAGGGTACATCCAGCCATACTGTACTAGACCTCTAAGTATTGCCTCATCAGGTAGATGAA
Organism: Triticum aestivum; assembly: GCF_018294505.1. Taxonomy (NCBI): domain Eukaryota; kingdom Viridiplantae; phylum Streptophyta; class Magnoliopsida; order Poales; family Poaceae; genus Triticum; species Triticum aestivum. The sequence continues at coordinate 361,679,317 of NC_057794.1, forward strand.
AAGCCAAATGCACAATCACATCAAAGAAGGCTAGAGGATATATCTTCTCAAGGTCGCATAGGATAGTTGGTATCTTGTCTCTAAGACGCTCCAAAGCATCTATCCTGATATTCCTACTACTGAGTTCCCTGAAGAATTGTCCCAACTCTGCAACTGCTTTGTATAAGTCAGGGCGGCCCAATCCTCTAAGGATAACAGGTAAAACCCTTTGAAGTAGGATGTGGCAGTCATGAGTTTTCAACCCTTGTACCTTGTTTCCATCTACACTGACTCTCCTTTCAGGGTTGGAAGCAAATCCATGTGGGAATCTCACACGTGACATGACCTCGCAGAATTCTTTTCTTTTTACCTTGTCCAAGACGTACACCGCTGGTGCCATATCCCGTGGTTTACCTTCATCTTGCACCTGCAAATCCTTTCTGATACCCAGGTGTGTCAAATCAATCCTAGATTTTAAGGTATCTTTCGTCTTGCCTTCAATATTAAGAAGTGTGCCGATAATGCTGTCACATATATTTTTCTCGATGTGCATCACATCAAGATTATGCCTCAGATCCAAATCTTTCCAATACTCCAAGTCCCACAATGTGGACCTGCGGGTAAACAATAATCTCTCTTCTACCCTGCCACGTTTCCTTTTCCCGCTACCATTACCAGGATGGTTTCCTAGTGTAATATGCCTGACCTTCTCTAATTCCACTTGCAACTCATCGGCGGTGAGCCTCTTTGGCGCATCACGGTTTTCATGCTTTGCATTGAACACATGTCTTCGGTATTTTCTAGGATGCGGCTTGTCCTTGGCAAGGAAACGGTGGTGTCCAATCTAACAGATCTTGCTAAGTATTGCGTATGACAGTGGGCTCCTGTCACAGCGAACACATGCATTGTAACCATGTGTCGTTCTCCCTGACATAGTGCCCAAAGCCGGATAATCATGGATGCACCAAATTATAACAACACGCAGAAAGAAATCGGCTGGTGGGTTGCTATATAGGTCTCGAGTGAGAACACCCTTCCATAGCTGTTGAAGTTCCTCCACAAGAGGCTCCATGAACAAATCAAAATCCTTTCCAGGACTTTTTGGACCTGGGATGAGCAAGGCCATCATGTAGTTTGATTCTTTGGTGCAGACATTTGGAGCCATGTTGTAAGGGATAACAAGCACTAGCCACATGCTATATGTGGCGCTCTGGTGGCCAAATGGGTTAAATCCATCTGAAGCTAAGCCAAGTCTAATGTTTCTCGGGTCAGCAGCAAACTCTTTGTGTTTATCATTGAAGCTTTTCCACTCATTACCATGAGATGGATGGCTCATTACATTCTGATCTCTGTACTCCTAGTTCCAAGAATGCCACAGTACATCCTCTCTTATTTCAGCATCATGAAACAACCTATGCAATCTTGGTGTAATTGGAAAATGTCTCAGAACATTATGAGGAATCCTCTTCACAGCATCGCCATCTTTCCATCTTGATGATTTGCATTTCAGGCATTAACTTAAGTTGGCATAATCCTTCCGGAACAGAACACAATTATTCTTACAAACATGGATCATATCATATCCAATTCCAACTGCACGAAGGAAATTCTTCATTTTACTGTAGGTGTGTGGCAGCTCAGACGCATTTGGGAATGATTCGCGGAAAGCAACCAACATCGCATCGAATGATTTGTTGGTCATCCGCTCAGATGTCTTCACCTGAAGAAAGGTGACCATAAATGAGAATACTGACAGCTTATTTCATGGGGTGACAACAACATTGCATTGTTCCAACCTGCGGGCCCACCGTTTTTCTTCTGCAGGTGAGAGTTCACGGAATGCACGAGCATTTTGTAGCATTGTTTCAATGTTGGTCAAACTCACTGGCTCCGCCGCCACCACCTCCTCCTCCTCTTCCACATGAGCATCGGGCAGATCAAGATGGTGATCTGCTGCTTCCACGTAGTCAATAACATTGACGTTCACATCTTCACCATGATGAACCCACCTAGTATATGTGACCGACATCCCATACAAGTGTAGATGATTTTGCACAGTTGACTGGGGTCTTGTAACTGAATTCATACAACTGCTACACGGGCAGAGCACATCTGATTTCGGACCACCGTATTCAGCTCTGATAAAGTTCATGAAGTTTTCAACCCCCTTGACATATGCATCGGAGAATCTTCGAGCAGAAGTTATCCAAGTCCTGTCCATCTGTTAGACATACAAATTAGTTCTTCTACTAGATATTATAGGAAAAACATATATGCTGGTTTATGAAGTCCAGAAAAAAAATACCTAGGTCGATGTCTAAAGCTATGGCAAGATATTTGGATGAGCAGATCTAAGTAACGAAATATATGTAAAGCTAATTCGGCAAACAGATTTGAGTGCCAAATTACGGCAGGCTGTTTCAGCAGTTAATGAGGCCGAGCACATAGCCATTGAACTATCGAAGGCCATCGCAGCAACAAAGATCGAGTATAAAACGGTGTAGAGCTATTTCAGCTAACAGATTGGCTACTAGACCATGGCAATCTACGTCAAAATAAATATATGGCAGGATATTTTAGCAACTAATCGGCCTTGGCATGCCATCTCAGCTAAGCAGATTGAGTGCAGAACTGGGCAAGGAAGCTTCTTAAGCAGAGCATATTGACAGTAAACTACTTCGGCAAACAGTGAGATTAACAGCGTCTATCAGCTAACATTCAGCGCTACACTGACATGAACGGGGCCTCAGTCTAGAATGTGCGTACCATGGGAGAAGCTGACCGTCGTGCGTCTCCACACGAACGTCGCCAGCGGTGGCGGTGCTGACCGCCGTGCGTCTCCACAAGAACGTAGCCAGAGGTAGCGGCACGGCTAGAGGACGACAGTCTATGAGAGCATACTGTGGGAGCGAGAGGATCGCCGAACTGCGGCGCCGATGTATCGGCGCGGCGGGGAGGGCGGCTTTGGCGGAGCGAATGGAGTGGAGGGGGATAGGGGGAGGGGGGTTTGGGGAATATTATTGGCTAGTTGGCCGAAGCGCAGTTGAATCGGATTTGGGGGGAATTTTTGGGTGTGGGGGGGAGGGCGGGGGGAGTTTGGCGCATGGTCGGTTTCTCCAAGTGCAGTCCCACGTCTCAGTGAAGAGGCAAGCCGAAGCGCGTTCCGTTTGCGTGAGCCGTGTGCAGGACTGAACGTGTGTGGGGTGCAATGCGACCGCGACAGGAGTGCTGTGAGTGTACCGCATTTTTCCTTTTAAACAAGGTGCTTCACCCCCTCAAAAAAAATATCTTGCTTCGCGCGATCCATCGATACTACTACTAGTAATCTGGTAATCCCGACTAAAACGGCGCGGCCGGGTCTTTTCCCGCGCGATATGCTGGGAGGTTGGCTTAGTTGGGTTTTTTTAGGACGAGTAATGCTACACCTACGTAATCCCAGTTACAAAATTAATGTAATGTGAAACGTGTGAGCTGTTGATTGTAGATTGGGGGGAGGGAGGGGCCCACCACCATGAAAATTAGGGGAGGAAAGAGAGAGGCAATTTACGTTAACCCTTTCGTAGGTTCCCGTAGATGTAGAAAGATGTGTCCGATCCTGCAATATAGGCCGTCCGATCTATATCTAACGGATAGGAAGAAAACTATGAAATTTACCCGCACTCCTCTCCACATTTGCAGATAAGGCTTTCCCTCGTTCATCCTTTTCTCCGACAAGATCTTGATCTTCCATGCAATGCACGGGCATCTTGCTAGTACTCCTACAATATGTATATTATTGTGAAAGTTCATATACATCGACCGAGATTAATGCAAACACGGCAGATTTTCATTACATTTCGAACTTTTATAGGACAAAAAAATAAAAGAAACCCGACCCTAAACCTATTCTACGGCGGCGACCGACGTCCTCCATCTATGATCTCCATGTATGGGGGCGGCGACTTGAGCGAGGGCAGCGACCTCGAGCTCCATCCTCGAAGACAAGCTCTCCCGTAGAGCGTTCGCGCTTGCGGTCATGGCGGATGTGGTTCCAAGTAGGAGGACGATGCTCTATGGTGTGGAGGTTAGCTGGGCGTTGTCACTTTAAGTAGCGCATTCCTGTGAGGCCAAGCGTCCGGGTGAGTCATTAAGTCACCGGAGTTGGTTCCGCAGGCAGCGAGCCTCTTAATGACGACATACGAATGGACGGCATGAATGCGGGCAGCTGGCGCCGGCTAGGAACGCACCGTGCAACGGCGCGAGGGACGAGGGTTTTGGTGTGCCAGGGTAGTCAGCTGCGGTCATGGTAATATTGGAGATGCCCTTTGCTCACATGCGATCCCCGCATGTCATTGAAAAAACAAGACGACCCCGCATGGTCTCAGGTCCAGAGGATGCAGTTGGCTGCGCTACACCACTCCGCAGATGCGTCGCGGCGCCCCGTGCATCCTCGACGAGCCGGGTGTTGGGGTGTGTTTGGATTGTGGCCAAAGTGCACCTTGCCGAAATTTTGGTCATGACCAAAAGATTGGTCTTTGTTTGGATGGTTGCCATATTTTTGGCATGCCAATGAACTCTAGCCAACTCTAGTTCATTTTTCTTGCCACTGTCGGCCAAATCATGGGCAACCAATACCTCAACCAAAATTTTGGTCATGACCCAAAGATTGGTCTTTGTTTGGATGGTTGCCATTTCTTTGGCATGCCAATGAACTCTAGCCAACTCAAGTTTATTTTTCTTGCCAATGTCGGCCAAATCATGGGCAACCAATACCTTAACCAAAATTTTGGCTACCCAATGCTTTGATGGGGCAACCTTGGGCACAAACCAAACATACCGTTGGTCGTGCCACAGCACTAACGCCACCCTCGGCAAACTGAAACCGACTGTGTCTAGCGATGATATGAGCGTGTAGCTCACCGCGGTCGCCGTGTCCAGAGGCGGTGCTGGAGCTGCGCCCCGTTGTTGGCCCCAACGACCCACAAGAACGGTTGTCGGTGTCGAGGAGGTCGTAGGCCAGCTCCTCCATTGGACTAGTCTGCGCTACGTCGTCCCGACGGGTGTGCCCCACATGTCTGTTTCCCTGTTTTCCCGGCCATATTCGAGCGTTAGTGCTCCGCGTTGCGCATTAGGCCTTTCACTATGTAGGCCAAGCGAGACAACTTATTGTTTATTTGAGCCGTTCAAGTATAATCATGTGGCGTTTGCTTATTTCTCATTCCTCTCTAACCCTCTTCTCCATCGATCATGTCGCCCTCCAGTCGAGTCCATCCTCCCGCATGCCTCATTTGAACATTCCGCCGGGTATCATTCGCATGTACCCACCCTAGTCCTCTTTCAATAGATCTCCGGACCCCGAGATGAAATCGAGAGGTAACGAGTGGGGGCACGTGATACGTAAGGCGGATTCAAAATTTTGAACCGGTGATCATAGCATCCGCAAATCATATATAAAGGGTATTCAATGTTCGTTTCGTTTTTTAACATACAATATACTCCCTCCTATCCTTTCTAGTTTACATATAAGTTTTATGTGTAGTCAAAGTATATCAACTTTGATCAAAAAGGTATCAACATTCAACAATGCCCAATCAATATTGTTAGATTCGTACGTACTCCTAGATTTGTACTTGAGATGGTTTCCAATTTGACTATTGGCAAGATTAATAGTACATGAGATGTATAGTGTGGAAGTTATATCATTGGAAACTCCTTTCACATACGAATTTGACCGTATGCTTTGTGTAAGTTGCATGTCATATATTATTACTCTAACATTTGGTCAAAGTTAGCCTCGAAAAATGCATTAGACCCTGTATGATTTGTGTAAGTTTCATGTCATATATTATTACTCTAACATTTGTGTAAGTTGCATGTCATATATTATTACTCTAACATTTTGTCAAACTAGTATAGTAGAAGTGGATCCTCTGACGTAGGTATCCCTGCCTTACCCTCCCTTTCGGTCACTTACTGGCGGACACCATGCTTGCTAGGCCCCGCATGTCAGTTACTCAATGGGTTCGGCAACGTCAAGGGATCCTCATCTGTAGTATACTCCCTCTGTTTTTATTTACTCCGCATAAAATGGAGGGAGTGGTGATATAATAAATGACACGGGCGGGGGAGGGGGAGGGACGTCGATTTGCTCTCAACTGCGGTCCCACAAGCGAGCGAAAACGCAAGACGAAGCGCGTTCCATTCGGTGAGCGACATGGAGGGTCCAGCGTGTCGGGCTGCAACGCGAATGCGACAAGAGCGATGTACAATCAAAACCGATTGACCGGTCGTCACCGGAACCACTATTCACACCAGAACCTTCGCTGCTCGGCCTACGCCAGCCACTGCCCTAAAACCACACCAAATCTCTAGCCCATTGCCCCACCTTTCGATCCCCTAGACCGCATCAAGCATCCCCTAGTTTGCCGGAAAGCCATGGTGCGCCGCAAGATCACTTACTACAAGATGTTGATGCCGGAGCGCCGCGCAGAAATCATGGCGGCGGTCGGCGCCACAGACCTCCGTTCCCAAGCTCGCTTTGCGGCGGGCCAATCCTCGAGTTCTCTGGAGCCAAGCTACAAGGAGGAGGAAGCCGATCCAATGTTCATGGCGGAGGTCGCGGCGCAGAAGGCGCCCGATGGGTATGAGACGATGGACGTTGACTTCGTGCCGGCATCCGAGTCCCCCATGGTGCAGGCGGACCAGCGGTTCAACATGGCGATACTAAAGGAGGACCGGGAGGCAGAGGCTCAACTCGACGCGGAGCGCGCGCATGCCGCTGCCTTCGAGGCTCTCCTGCAGGTGGAACAAAATGTCGTGGATGTGAACTGGGCAACGGAGGCTCAACTTGAGGCGGAGCGCGCGGATGCCGCTGCCATCGAGGCCCTCCTGCAGGCGGAACTGGACGTCCTGGACTTGAACCGGGCAGCAGAGGCTCGACTCGACGCACAACATGCGGATGCCACTCTCATCGACGCCCTCCTGCAGGCGGAACCGGACGTCCTGGACTTGAACCGGGCGGCGGAGGCTCGACTCGACGCGGAGCGCACGGATGCCGCTGCCATCGAGGCCCTCCTGCAGGCGGAACCGGACGTCCTCGACTTGAACCGGGCTGTGCTCTCGTCCGTGCAGAGCACCCGCACGCTCTGCTTGAACGAGTAGCTGGAGGCCGAGGACAACCACGGTGCGGAGACACACGTCGGCAGCGACGGCTGGTTCGCGCCGGCAGCCAAAGATGATGAGGTCGTCTCTTTCCACGAGCAGTGATAGTTTTTCTTTATGTTGTTGTTTTTATGGATCTTTTGCTGTGTAAAAACATATATTTGTTATGCAAGTCGCCTGACTTGGGTCAGTCTACCATTTTAGGCGGTTGGATGAATATCCTATGTCTCCTAACCCTTCTTTCCTTCTTCCCCACCTCTTCTTCTTCCCCAACAGACCACCGCACGGGTCGTACGGATACTCCCCAACATGCGGTTGGATAAACATACTCTCTGAACGAAAATTATGTGTCAGCGATAGGATGCTGAGTATGGTGTGTTCACATGCGACAACACGTGTCAGTGAGGGTGCGTTCCCTTGGTTGGGTTTGCGGCGTGCAGGAGCGACTGTGTGAGGGTGCGGTGCGACCGCGGCGTGCAGGAGCGACCGTGTGAGGGTGCGGTGTGACCGCGATAGCCGTGCGCAAGTGTACCTCCTTCTCATTTTGAAAACTTTAGGCAAGCTTGGCAAAAATGTGTGGCGAAGTTTGGCAATGCAAGGCCTAGACCCAAACAGGATAAGTATGTACGTACTAGGAGTACTAGTGTTAAAAAAGAAAGGCTGGGTTTTCCTTCGCGGGATTTAATCGATACAAATCCTCGTTTCACGTGTCAATTAATGAGTATTTTTTTCTCCAAAGACCAAAGAGCTAACCATCTCACTCCTCATCGCTTGATTAATGCAGTGCCATGCAAACCAACCTTCTCACTTCCGCATGCATGCAGGGGATATTAATGTCCTTGGTTGCTAACCCCGTCAATTTTTCCTCGATTAGTGTTAGTGGCCTTTTGCAAATTGTAATTTTGATATACTGGCCTTGTGTACAAAAAATGGAGGTAGTAACTATATTTGAATTCCTTCCCCATTGCGGTGACGTCGACGATATTTTTTTGGTGGTTTGGCGAAGTGTGTTCGACGGAGAACACCATTGAGGGAGACCACGGTAAGTCGTTCGCAAGTGTCGCCTACAAGCCGAGACAACCGCCGTATTTGCATCCGGGAAGTCCTTTACTAGTACTACTAGGAGTAACTAATGCGGTGAGATGGCTTGTCGAAGAAGAGGATGGAGAAGCGGAGTCAGCGAAGAGTGCAATGATGGTTGCTTCGTCCGTGCTTTTGTGATTTGACGCCTCACTGCTTTGTGATTTGTGATAGAAGGAACAGGGGAGTAGACTCTGTGCTCTATACTGTACTACATGCATCCAAGCATGGGAGAAAGAGGAGAGACATTGCATTTTTCTATTCCTTCAATCAATCAATCAGGGAGCTTCGGTTCCATCTTTTCGGCTTTGGCAACACCGTCCACAATGGTTCCCACGATGCCAAAAGCTATTTTTCACATTTGGCTACATATTGTGGATGCCCTTAACCGTAGCACTTGGTTTTGCTCCTGTGTGTTATCTATACAAATCTCAACTATATTGATCTAAAAAACTATAGAATCGAGATGAGTAAAAAGGAGGTGATTTTGCCGCGCGGATGGCGGGGGAGGTTTCTTATTTGAGCAATGCTACATCCACGTAATGGTTTACGTAAAGTTACAAACTGATGTGATGTGGGACTATTTGATTGGATTAAAGGAGAGGATTAGGCCCACCCCACCTGAAAATCAGGGGGGGATATATAGATTAGATGGAAAGTATACGTAGCAGCTACGTAGCCCTTTGTAAGTCTAGGATTAGGCTTCTTATTTTCGGAGGACGTTGTTCCGGCGGTTTGCTAACATGCGGTCCCATGTGTCAGTGCTTTACCAAGCCGATCCGCGTTCGACATGAGGCAGAATAATGGCAGAAGCAACACGTGGTTAAGTTGAAGAAGATGAGGGAGAAGCGGATTCAGCAACGAGTGAAATGATGGTTGCTTCATCCCTCCAACTTAACTGCGGGAAAGGTGCAGCTTTGTCATTTGACGCCTCATTGCTCATTACTACGCCGGCGCCAGGACTGGGGTGCTTCACCCCGGCTGCTCTGCACTGTATTCTGGTATGGCACGTGGACCCGGTAGCTTGATGTCCCACATGTCGGTGAAAGGGACTAGAAGATTTATGAAAGCGAGCGCTCCACTCTTACGATGGAGGAGTAGATGACACGACGGCCCAGTGAACTGTCACTTGTACTGTATAGTACTATAGTTTTGTTGTTTCGCACGATCCATTGATACAAACCCGATTAAACAGGAAAGGGCGAGATTTTTCCCGCGTGGTAGATGATATTGGCCATACATTTCAAAGGCAATTTTAATGTATGCAAACTGAATAATTATAAGTAACAATATGATATCCAGTAAAACTAAAAACACATATGATTTATTGTGTTAGAGTGTAGTAGTAGTGCTGTATTGCATAGTTGTTAGATGTAACATGCGAGAACGTGTAGAGTTGTAGTTTTGGAGGGCCTGCAGAGAGAAAAGCGTAATATGGTCACCGAACTTCAGAATAAGCTGATTATGGTCACTATATACGTTTTGCGGTGATTATACGGTCACTTGCTCACAGCTCAGCACTAGATTGCACTCTGTTGACCAGCCAAATAGTCTGCGTGGCGCCATGTTGACTAGTTAAATTGACCATGTTCATTGTGGGTCCCACCTGTCAGTTCGCATAGGAAAAAGGTCAGATAAACACAAATTTATGCAGGCGCGACAAGGCTCCAACCCGTGCACGGGAATCACCTAGTTGTGTATGTGTCTGTCAGGGCCTGATGTGTGCGCATGCATGTGTAGGTTGAGCACTTGAGCGTGAGAGTGTGTGTTGGTCGTGTGGTGTACTGGTGTGTCCATGCTTTGCGTTCGTGTGTGCGTGTGAGTGTTGCGTGCGTGCGTGTGAGTGTTGTGTGCGTGCGTGGCTGTGCGTGTACGTGTGAGTGTTGCGTGCATGCGTGGGTGCATGTGTTTGTGTGAGTGTTGCGTGGATGCAGTTCGTGTGCATGCGTGCATGTGTGTATAATCACCACACCAGCTCCTGTGTGTTAAAACAGACGGCTCAACATACCAATACAAGGCCACCTTGTCCGCTGTGCCCGCGGTCATGACTTCGAACCACCGTCCAAATATTTTTTTGTCGTTTGTTTTCATTCTTACTATCAAGATGCCCATGCGTTGCATGTAACATCAAGATGCATTTGTATGACTTGTTTATCTTGTGAGAGAAAAGGATGAATGAGGGAAGGCCTTATTTGCAAATGTGGAGAGGTGTGTGGGTACCTTTTTGCAAAATTGCCATAGTTTCTTTCCTATCCGTCAGATATAAATCGGATGACCTATATTGCAGGATGGCAGGCACACCATCATCACCAACTCTGTTTTTTATAAGAGTGTATTTTATGTATTTTATGAGAGTGTAGATGTAGAGTAGATACAAGTCGACAGGTGGGCACGATGGTAGTGAGATAATGTGATGCAACACTAGAGGTGCCACGTGGAGCGTTTAACTGGTCAACTAGTCATGTCATGAGCAAATACAGAGTTGTACGGTGAGCCCGTGACTGCATAATAACCACTAAACATAAATGGAGACCGTAATGAGTGGATTCTGAAGTCCAATGTACGTATCGTGCTTTCGCTTCAAATACAATGATCGTCATTGCATATATCGCGAGAGAAAGATGAAATATGCGTGAATTTTCTGGGGGCTTACTTTTAGAGGACTTGGAGATAGTTTTGTGTGCATATGTGAAAGGGGCGTACAGGGGGTATGCGATGGAGAGAGAGATGCTCTTTGTTTCCCTTTATTATGACTAACTTTGTATATAGTATAAAAATATACAAATTCACGGTGCGGAATAAATATCATTGTGGGCACCATGCAATGCAAATTAGCGTTCGTACTCCTCCATATAACTTTGTAATGTTGTATATATGTAGAAATTCTAAAATAATTTTTTGGCTACATTTTATTCAAAAGGAATGTTGTATGCGAAATAAACGTGAAGAAAGGGCTTTTTAGATCAATGGGGTACGTGATGTAACATGTGTGAATGTGTAGTTGATGCATTTGGCGGGGCCTAGAGAGGTATGTGTGTGTATTACGTATTCGACAGAGGCATGGATAGAGGGGCCGACGGGGGGGGGTGGTGGGAGAGATAGCACGAGAAATGAGAGTGGTCTAGAGAGAGAGATGAATATGACGTCACGACAAGAGATTCCATTCCCTTGAGTGTGTATATGCAAGGACGGAGGGAACAGAGGCACCAGGAGAAATTTTCTGTGTGTCTGGTGTTTGTGTTGGTATGTGTGGGTGTGAGAAGATAATGAGACGTGGGGGCAGAGGGTGTGTCACCGCGTGAGGTCCGGTGGGTCGAGGTGAGGCCCTTCGTTCTGTTCCGTCCTGCGCGGCATTGGTCGGCCTGTGATGCATTTAGGAAGACCCATGGATGACTAGTCGTACAAGACAAGATAGCAGAATTGTGAATGACTCTGTGTCCACTGACAAAGCCGGCTAGGATTTGTAACCCTAGGCTCTCGGACTAAGGTAACCCCTTTATCTCTGATATTACTATTCATCCAACCTAACTTTAAGGGGCATCCTACAGAATGCTCTGCTAGAATCATACTCGTCGATTAGGAAGAGAGGTGTGAGACAATGCGTGAGAGACAGGCGTAAAGATAATGTGCATACATGAGACACGTAGGCAGGTCCATGTATATAGAAAGGGTCGATGAGGATTGTGCGTGTGTATGTTTGCGAGAGGAAGAGTGCTTGTGATAAAGGTTAGTGAAAACAATTGTAAATGGTTACGAGAGGGAGGGAGGGTTATATCTAGAGCATGTGTGCGAGAAAGACACCTCGGGAGAGAGTGTGTGAGCATGTGTGAGAGACCACCGATGGAGAGTGAAACTACACGTAAAAGACTGCTCTACACATTGATTAAAGATATAAATTGTATCCAAATATTAGGATGGGATCATAATATTTGCAATTCGCGTAAGGAGCGGTCATTGATCCATCAGACATCTAGATTCTATCGAATTTGAGCATGTCTATGTTATTATTCGACACAATTGATCCACATAGTTAGTATTTTGAACTCCAGACAATGCATCGCTTTAGCAATCGAATATAAACGTGAGTATAGTTCATGTTGTGTGTGTAATGCACATTATACATATGAAAGTTACACAGTGGACATTATAAATAGCTACTACCTATGAACTAGCATACATTTGAATTCAACTTAAGGTGGTTTAAAAAATCGAATTTAACATGAAGTCCATTCAATTATTTGAATTTGATATCATGGCATTTGTAAACCATACCTAAATTATGGGGGCACCAATCTTTGCTCTAATTTTGTACATAATAGCATATGTAGTCTTGTACAAAATAGATTCAAATTTAGCTCCTCCATTCCAAAATAATCGTAGTTATAGGATTTTCAAGTGTCAAAATTTCAAAAAGAAGCGGATAATTTAATGAGGTTTTCAAACATACAAGGTCAAATATAACATTGTATATTTAGGTCAAGCCTCATAGTTCAAGAGTACTCTAAACGTGAATGCTTGTGTTTCAAAATTTTGAACGAAGCGCCAAAAGAGCCTCTACTCGCCCGAAACCGTGTGAGACCAATGTTTGGTAGTACAAGGAAATTACTTTTCTAATAACTCTGACCCGTGAAACCCACCGGCCCGACGTCCAAAGGTCTAAACCGGGGTAGGTTTGTAGCTTCATCTAGACGCCACGCAACCACATCCGAAAAACATTCATACACAATGGCCGCCTAAGCACACATGCGCGTGGCCGAAATCGCTCCCGCCCACTATTTGGGACACCTAGGATTACCATCCTACCCCCGACCTGCAGTAGGTCCGAAATTTAAGAGGGGGGCAAAGTTTGTACTTTCCCCAAATTTCAAACAAGCGTGTCCCATCTTCTGTTCAAAAAAAGCCAAAAACAAGCGCGTCCTAGACCGAAACATAGTCCCCCCACCCGTCCGATTCCCCATTCGTACTCCATGGGCGCCAAAACTACCTCTCCATCAGCCACGAAACGCCGGCGTCCTCCATCCACCACCCCATCCCACCCATCAACCGCCGCCCTCCTCCATCACGCCGGAGCCGATACCCAGACGTCGTCGTCCACCGCAACCTCAATCGCAACGCCCTCCACGGCTAGTAGTTGAAGACGAGGCCGAGCTGTCCGTACCCGAGCCAGTTCAACCACGCTGTCCTATGCCTCACCGCTGCCGCTCCAACTTCGCCACCCTCCACCGCACCGGAGCTGTTCCTGCTACGCCGTCCTTCGCCGCCTCGGATCTGCTTCCCTCCGCCGACATACGGCCAAGGCAACACAGTCAATAATTTGGCCATGGGTTTGTCCAAGCCTGCACCCTCCAGAACACCGGTTTCCCTGGTAAAAAGAAGAAAATCAGCGCGACTTTTGGAGGTGACCACATCGGCAACCGAAAAAGTTACTCCTCTTCCCTTATTCATGCAAATCTTACGTCTCTACTTGCACGGTATTCATGCTACAGAAGACACTAGTTGACCACTTCTTCTTGATACTAGATGTTCCTAGTAACTCGCGATGCACAAGGTTTCTCCTCATATACTATTTCACCTTAGCTAGAGGTACGTCGCCCCCCTGAATTTCAATTTTTGGCCACTTGATTCCCAATTAACGGAAGCATTCCCCGGCGTAACAGGCGCTAGTACGCCTATTACGCCAGGGAAGCAGCGCCTTGGTGTTTTATCTTAGGGGCGTGTGTAGCCTAGAGCTACTGGCGCCTGATATAGAGGTCGGCTGGGATTAAAGGGATGGCATGGGGGCGCTGCCAAGCACGGCGGTGGTGTGAGGTCGATGGAAGGGTGGGGCGGCGGAGGCAGGGGTCTGGGCCGGTGGTCGCTGGCGGTTCGAGAAAGATCGTCAACAGTGACTGGCGGGAGGTAGCTGAAGGCCATCTGCCCGTTCCTTATAGATCGGACGGTTCATTAAAAAAATCGGCTGACCTATTTATTTTCAGTCGACTGTTATCTTAGATATGACCACATGTGGTGGTGTGATCGAGGAGTACCTGCATTTCCTGTGCTCATATATTACAAAATCATACAAAGTAGAATCTAATTTTGTTTGCCATGCAATGTTGTAGAGCTATCATATGTCTCCTGTCATTTATTTTTCAGCCACCTGCTATCTGCTACTTTTACAATGCACTAGTTCTGCACACACTTCACCCTTACTCTCACTGTTGTGTTTTTATGCAAGGGTATTTCAGACTCTGCTGCCATGAGAGAAGCCAAAAAGAAAAGAGAGAAGTCGCTCCAGTTGGATGTGCGGCTAGGCAAGACACGTTTCAACGCTTTAAAGGGTGTAGTGTCAGCAGATGGAGACGGGGAACGTAGCTCTGGACTTGATGACCTCGCTCGCAATGAACCACCATCCCAGGTGCTTGCTTTAACTTCGCAGTATCATATGTGGTTGCATCTACCATATGGTGTCTAGCTTGTATTTGAAAGGCTGAAGTCGGTAAGATAAGGAAAGATATTTGTTTACATGAACCGCCATCCCGTGAGCACCAGAAGACAAATAGCTAGTCAGGGCACTGGCCGAGCCAGTGACAAGCCCAGCAAAGATAGGCATCACCTGGAAGCCAACTAAAAAGCTGCGATGGTGGCGAAGCAGCCCGCCTCCCACCAGGCTCCCAGGTCCTAGATGATCATGCTCACCACTCCAGCCGGATGTCTAGCTTGTATTGCTTCCAATTTGGTTAAATTGCATCTGCTTAGCTTACACATTATACCTTTGAATATGACATGCCTTTCTATTTTTGGTACATACTAGTACATCTGTGTATTAACCATGTTCTTACATCAAACTAATGTTCTTGTGTATCCCTCATCAATCACTTATGACAAGGCAGGCAGGCAAGGGGACTACTCCTCATTTAAAGAATGCAGCGTCAGCCTCCCGACATGATTCTCAAGAAACAGAAATGCTAGATGAAGATAGTGAACGTAGCTTTGTAGTTGATTACAGCATTTCCCCTACACTAGCATCGCAGGTGCTTGCTCTAACTTGGTAGCGTGATATGTGGTTGCATGTTGCATATGGTGTCTAGATTGTAATTCTTCCAATCTGGTTAAACTGCATGTGCTAGTCTGCTTAGCTTATACATTATACCTGTTAATGTGACATGCCTTCCTATATTTAGTACATAGTACATCTATCTATTAAGCATGTCTTACATAAAACTATTGTTTTTTTGTATCCCACATCAATCAACATGACGAGACACCTTTAGTATATGCAGTGCGATATTAATTGCATCTTTCATATGATTTATAGCATGCGCTGCTTCTAATTTGTTGAAATTCCATTTATGATGGGACGCTTTTAACTTGGCAGAGTCATATTGGTTGCATCTTTCATGTGGTGTCTAGCTTGCATTGCTTCTTATTTGCTGGAATGGTTTCTGCTTAGTTTACACAAACAGTTGTGAACATGCCATGCCGTCCTGTTTTTCATACATATTCCATCCTGGTATCATGTGTTTGCCTTACATCAAAGTAGTGATTGTCAGTATCATGCATGAATGAGTTCTGAAGAGAGAATTTTATTGCTTTTTCTTGTCGGTTTTACTTGACAATTCAAAATCAATAAAGCGGAAGGAAGTTAGCAAGGCAGCGGATAAAGGTGCTCCTTCCGAACGGAGGTCCTCTACAGTTTCTACTCCTCCACACCCCCAAGATGATTTCCAAGACAACACAGGCATAGACACTCAATAAAGCTGTGTTTATGACGAGCACGTCTCCCCTAGTGCAGCATCACCGGTGCTCCCTCTAACTTGGCACTGTTATATGTGGTTGCATGTTATGTGTGATGTCTAGCTTGTATTGCTTCTAATTTTGTTGAATTCCATCTGCTTACTTTACACATTATACTTGAATAAGACATGTGTTCCTGTTTCTAGAACATACAATATCTGTCTATCACACCATGTTCTTCCATCAAATTACTACTGTTGTGTAACCTGCAACAATCACTTATCATAAGACATGTTGGACTTCGGAGTGTGATATAGGTTACATCTCACATTATTTTCTACCTTGTATTACTAATTTGTTGAAATGGCACTTATGACGAGACAGTTTTAACTTGGTAGAGTGATATTCGTTGCATCTTTCATATGGTGTCTAGCTTTCATTGCTTCTAATTTGTTGAAATGCCTTCTCCTTAGTTTACACATCATAAGCTGTGAATATGCAATGCTGTGAATATGGAATGGCACTAGTGACAAGAGACCTCTAACATGGTAGTGTGATGTTGTTTGCATCTTGCATATGATTTATTTCTTGTACTGCTTCACATTTGTTTAAACGCCATTTATGATGAGACACTGTTAACTTGGCAGAGCGATATTTGTAGCATCTTTCATATGGTGTCTACCTTCCATTGCATTGCTTCTAATTTGGTGAAATGTCTTCTTCTTAGTTTACACATCATAGTTCTGGTTATCTCTTCCGTCCTGTTTTTCATACATATTACATCCTCCTATCATGTGGTTGTCTAACATCAAAGTTCAGTTCGTCTGCATCACGCATCAATTTGTTCTGAAGAACTAAATTGTTATTCGTTTTTCTTGTCGGCTTGACTTAACATGGCACAGAGAAAGAGGAAGAAACACAGAATGGCAGGGAATGAGAAGCGGATGAATCCTGCAGATTTTGCTGGTGCTGATGGTGCAATAGAAGGTCAAAGTCCAGCAGAAAATTCTACAAACACGGCATCACATGCTACACGAGTTGCAAAAAAAGACAAACAGAAACAAATAGCTGCCACCAAACAAGAAGAGACAGCCCTAGTTCTTGCAACACCTACCACAGTACTACCAGCTGCACGACGTACTCGTGCGTCAACTGAGCTAGCAGCACGTCCCCAAGCTCCCTTGCCACCTGACACTACTTCCCAAGCACTCTTGACACAAGACGAGTTGGCAATATCAGATGAACCTTGTGAGCTTCAACAGCAAGAAGGTAGTTGCTGGAGTCAAGTTACACTTGCATGCTTCTTTATATGTAGTCTCACAATTTGATGTACACTAACACTTCCTATGTTTGTTGTTGGACTAGCACCTAGGCGCAAGAGGAAACAAACATCAGGGATAATGCTCGATAGGTTAACTAAATCTAGAGGAGGAAGAATGGAGATCCGTTTTGAGGCAGGTTTAAAAAGGCCACGTGATGCTACTGAGTCAGCCAAGTTAGTATCAGAGGCAGCGGTTGCTGTTAGGTGTCATGTACGTATCCTCCCAACATGGATTCTGTACAGGAATGACAAAGACGAAACCCAGTTCAACATCTTCCTCGACCATTTATCTGTAAGTATGGTTATGTATGGAAACTAGTAATATCGACTTGCTCTGTACAATACTTTCTAGGTTGATGATAATGAGACTCCCATAATTTTCAACATATGAGGTTGAAGTTGGATAGCCAAGATGATGCAACCAGACAAGCTTGCACCCATGTTTTCAAGTCTGCTCTGCGATAGTATCAGTATAACTTGAGGAAAACTCACTTTGAAGGCAAGGCTAACAGTGAACTTGCCCAAACATCTCCAGTGGAAAATATATCTGATGAAGACTAGAGAGGCCTCGTTAAACACTGGTCCGATCCGAAGTATTAGGTACATTATATATATATGTCATCAGATCACATGTTAAAGTCCTATTTACGCATGTGCCACACAAATCTATATTCTTGTAGGTGAACTATTCAAAGAACAAGGCCAACCGTACAAAAGTGAAATTCCAACAGACGACAGGATCTCGTAGCTATATTGCACACTACGAGGCTCTTGTAATTAGGTGCTATTTCACTCTTTTAGCCGTACCATATTGTCAGATCTATATTGACTTGTTCCAAATGCAGAGGAAAGCCCGCAAGGACCAAAAAGTACCTAAACCAAATGCTGTGGAAATCTTCAAGGGCTGTCACACCAGCAAGAAGAAGGGCATGACTACACCAGTCAAAGCCGTTGTTGTAAGTCCTTAATCCTCATGCCTTTTAACTACTACTTACTCTGACTTGTGCCTTGAACTGCATGGTTTGTTGCCAATGTCTATTACTCTTTTCAATTTTATACACAATTGTCTTAGCGTATCATTGCACCTTACAAGGTTTAAAAGAGAGGAGTGATGTTCCTTTGATCTTGACCCGTAATCTAGTTCCGTGCTGGACTTGCCCACACAACGTGACAATTGCATGTTTGTCTGTTCTCAGTTGTTTTGTGATATGAATGACGTCATACTATGCTTACCGTATTATAAACTTCGTCTCTTTATCCTTAGCCCTCAATACAATGTGAAGAAATGGACAATACATTAGCGATGGTACATGGTCATATGTTTGGAACCTGGTTTTATTATGTACTTTGCAATAAAATACAACTAATATTTTACATGGGTTCACCAGAATAAGTTCTGTATATAGACCAAAGCTATTTTGTTTCGTTTTGCTGCCTCCTTAATATCTTCTGTTCTGGTACTACTAATGTAAAACCTCAACTTTTTAGCGAGCTATGGAAAAAATGGTGGAACCTCCACCTTCTGAAGGTGGCGAGGCAACTATAACCGCAATATCAGCTCTTGCTGCAGTGGGTCAGTACCTGTCCACTAACAGTGCCAAAAGCACATTCCTGCGTAATACTGGGTTGGTTGTTAAGGCAATATCATCCAAACTGCCTCATGATCAAGATATGCAAGCTCAAAGCAATGTTGTATCTGCGCTCCAGACACAAGTCCATTCCCTAACAGAGACCCTTTGTGAAACAAGGAGAAACATTGCTCAATGTCGTCAAGATATGCATGGTTTTGAAACCAGACTATCAGACATTTGCTATGTTGTTCAGGAGCCTAGGGGAAATGAAGGAGAGGGTTATAGTGCTCCATCGGACAATATAGCATGAAAACGTAACAGTCAGGTCAAATGAACTGAGCTTCTGAACTTCTGGTGGTGCATTTATCTGCTAGACTGATAAGTTTTATGCCAACCTTCCTTTTGTTATAGAGTTGTAATTTGTTTTGGTGAGATACAAAAATTATTCTTAATGTGCAGGCACCGCCTGAAGAAAACAGCAAGCCATTTTTGTATAGTGTAGGGTGTTCCCTATATTTGCACTGGTGGCGATCTTTGATGCCGAGTGGATGTAATTTGTGCAATCGCCTTAGTAGCCTAGCGTTAGTTTCGGCCTTATTTATTTCCTAGTCTTCTTTTTCCTGGTTTGCTAGTGGCCGCAACTACCATGGGCCATATACGGGCTGTAGGATCCATGGGTCTCCTACAGGACGTCGATAAATGGGCCTGTAATCGGCGAGCCTCGGGCCGTCGGATAAATGGGTCTACATGGGCCATAATCAAGCGTAATTGGTATCGGCCCAGCACGGTAACAGGCCGTTAACAGGCCGTAGGACAGCAAAGGCTTAATTCTGTCACAGGCATAACGGGTCGTTAATGGGCCAGAATATAGGACGGGCTAGAAACGGTGCAACGGGTTAACAGGCTAGAAACGGGCCGACTCTTGCCATGGGCCGAATTTGGCCCATTAGGGTAACAGGCCAGTAACAGGCCGACTCTTGCCATGGGCTGAATTTGGCCCATTAGTGGAACAGGCCAGTAACGGGCCGACTCTTGCCATTGTCCGAATTTGGCCCATTAGGGGAACAAGCCAGTAACTGGCCGAAAGTAATCGAGGGCTGAAAAGGAGCCCAAGAACGTATGGGCCGTCAATAGGCCGAAAGCTAACATGGGTTGGAAACGGCCCATGTAAATCACGGGCCGTTAACGGGTATAAAGAAAATTACTGTTCATTATGGGCTAGAGTCACCGTGGGCCTTTACCTGGGCTGGCCTATTATGGCACACGAAAATCTTGTGGGCCTTTACCTGGGCCAGCCCATTATGGCCCGCGAAATCTTGTGGGCCTTTAGCTGGGCCAGCCCATTATGGTCTGCAAAATCTCATTGGCCTTTACCTGGGCCGGCCCATTATGGTCCGCAAAATCTTGTGGGCCTTTAGTTGGGCCGGCCCATTTAAACTTGTTGGGTCGTGCCACATGTCGATGTATCATAGGCGTCTTCTGTCTAGTGAGTGGATGACATCTGTCCCGACGATGAGCCGACACGTGTTACCTCTAGCCAATGATGATTTTACACGTGGAAAATCCCCATTGGTCGGGGCTGTTAACGGGTTATCGGATCCAAAACCCGACCCGATAGCTTAACGGTGTTCCGTTACGGTGGATGCCACGTGTCAGCCACCCTTGATGAAAGCACTTCTGTGACGCGCGATTTATCGTCATGGAAGTAGACACTTCCGTGATGATAATTTTGGTAATGTCATGGAACACTTCTACGACAGCATATGTATGACTATCTTGATTCTGTCATAAATTTGTCATGGATGTACATGCATGACAAAAAAGTGACCTACTGTGACAAACACGTATCATCACGGAAGTGTATTTTTTGTAGTGAATTGAGTTTGTGATGAATCGCCTGAGGAGGAACAGGAGATCTCCTGCAAAGATAGAATAAAAAATGAGTGATGAAGGTAATTCATTGAACAAATACAAGGGTTAAAGGTAAAAAAGAACCTCATTCTGGCGTTTCCGAGGAGTTTTTGGTAAGACGAAGGGTAAATCGTCGTCTCCACCGGTCCGGGTCTGCGGGCGGCTCTCATGTTGCTGTCATTTCAAAAGAAAATGAGGATCTAAATAAGCCAAGGGGTGTGAAAACCTTACTTTCCAAGTTACCCTCCGAAGTTTCTGCCTTGGTAAAGGTTCTGAGTCAGAGGAAATAATAGTTACCTCTTCTTCGACTGCTTGGCTGGTCCCTGTGTCATCCTGGCAATAGTTAGTGTCAATAAGGTTGTTAAAAATAGGCGAAGAGAGTCAAGGGCTACCTCCAACTCAGAGATATCATCCAGCTTGAGTAATTCAGAGGTAGTTTGTTTCTTCTTAGACTTTCTGACAGTCTTCTTGGCGGCTATCGCAGCGGCTCTAGCTTTTTTGGCAGCCTCACGGTCATATTTTGCTTTCCAAAAGTCAGATTTGGCCTGTGGAAAAATAACTTGTTGAAATTCGCGCAAATACTTAACTACTGAGGAAAAAGAAGTTAAGATGATTTACCTCTGGCGTCGGGTTAAGCTTGCAGAAAGGATTCAACCCTACTATGTTGTAGTCTTCATACTTGCTATTGACAAGAGTGGTTGCCATTTCAACAATGGCCTCTTTAGTCAAATGCACAGAGCTATGACGTAAAGGGTCATTAGTTCCTCCGGTGTATGAACACGCCGTATCGGCGGCTTAAAGGTATGATCCGCCATGCAACCCAGCAGCGGATCAAGTCAACTCCGGTCAAGCCATTTCCTAACAAAGCTTGTACTTTTCTGATTTTGGGGACAAGTTTCTTGCGTTCGGCAGAGGTGAGTTTATCAGGAAGTTGGTGCTTTGCGTCAAGACGATCAGCTCGATAACCCGACATCGGATTTTCATCAGACGGCGAGGTATCTTTGCCGTAGAACCACGTTTGATTCCAATCCTTGGGATGGATCGGTAGGACTACTAGAGGGAAGACGGCATATCGTCTGCGTTGAATTGAAATCCCGCCAAGTTCCAAACTAGGACTGTTGGTGTACTCGTTCTGGCGGTTCAGGTAGAAGTATTCCCTGAAGAGTTCAACGATAGGTTTTTCTTAAAGGTAAACTTCGCAAAAAACTTGTAAGTTATAGATATTAGATACGGAATTGGGTCCAATATCTTGCGGATGGAGTTTGAAAACTGTAGAACATCCCCCAAGAATTTTGAGCCGGGCAGTGACAAGCCCCGGGTCATATGGTCAGTAAAAACAATGATTTCACCATCTTTTGGTTGAGGTTTCTCTTCAAGGTCAGGAACACGATAATGCATGACATTCTTCTCTAGTAAGAATCCCATAGTGACAAAGTCCTTCAAAGTACTCTTGGTGACTGTGGATGGAACCCAGTTGCAAGTTGTCATCGTCTTCGGCGGCATGGTGAAAGGACAGTCTAAAAAGAAAATAATTGGCCGGCTCAAATCAGTTGATGGGATTGCAAGTTAAACAATTACAGTGCATAATGGCGGCTTAAGCAAGGGCTAATGATATATAATGAAAATATAAGCTGGCAGGGTAAGACGCCATGATTAAGATATTCAAAGAGTTGCCGGAATCAACATTGGCTAAGTACTGAGACAAACAAGTTCCACAGATGGAGGTTACAAATTTGGATCTACCGCTGTTTAGAAAAAAGGATAAATTGATCTAAAAAAGGCGACATTGGAAAAACAGAGAAGCCCTAGAGGAGATCTGTCACGGTGGGGATGTGATCTAGTATTAAAACAAGTGCTAAAACTACCACCGCGCAAGTTTCCCATATTTTTCGGATCTAATACGTGGATCTAAACAAAGGAAAAGAAGGATAATGATGAACGAGGATGAACACCAAAGAACACCGACAAAACCCTAATGACAGATTGGTGATGAACAAAGAAAGGCTTACTGAAGCTGGTAGAACAACGGAGTAGCGCCACAGTTCTCTGGTCTGCTCAGGGCGATGCAGCGGCCGGAGTTGAGGTCGAGACGGAGGTCGACGGTGGCGAGGTTCGTGCGGAACTGATGACCCACAAGTATAGGGGATCTATCATAGTCCTTTCGATAAGTAAGAGTGTCGAACCCAACGAGGAGCAGATGGAAATGATAAGCGGTTTTCAGCAAGGTATTCTCTGTAAGTACTGAAATAAGTGGTAACAGATAGTTTTGTGATAAGATAAATTGTAACGAGCAACAAGTAACAAAAGTAAATAAAGTGCAGCAAGGTGGCCCAATCCTTTTTATAGCAAAGGACAAGCCGGAACAAACTCTTATAATAGGAAAAGCGCTCCCGAGGACACATGGGAATATCGTGAAGCTAGTTTTCATCACGTTCATATGATTCGCGTTCGATACTTTGATAATTTGATATGTGGGTGGACCAGTGCTTGGGTGCTGTCCTTACTTGAAAAAGCATCCCACTTATGATTAACCTCTATTGCAAGCATCCGCAACTACAACAAAAGTATTAAGGTAAACCTAACCATAGCATGAAACATGTGGATCCAAATCAGCCCCTTACGATGCAACGCATAAACTAGGGTTTAAGCTTCTGTCACTCTAGCAACCCATCATCTACTTATTACTTCCCAATGCCTTCCTCTAGGCCCAAATAATGGTGAAGTGTTATGTAGTCTACATTCACATAACACCACTAGAGGCTAGACAACATACATCTTATCAAAATATCAAACGAATACCAAATTCACATGACTACTAATAGCAAGACTTCTCCCTTGTCCTCAGGAACAAACGTAATTACTCACAAAGCATATTCATGTTCATAATCAGAGGGGTAATAATATGCATATAGGATCTGAACATATGATCTTCCACCAAATAAACCAACTAGCATCAACTACAAGGAGTAATCAACACTACTAGCAACCTACTAGCACCAATCCCGAACTTTGAGACAAGAATTGGATACAAGAGATGAACTAGAGTTGGAGATGAGATGGTGCTGGTGAAGATGTTGATGGATATTGCCCTCTCCCGATGAGAGGAGTGTTGGTGATGACGATGGTGATGATTTCCCCCTCCCGGAGGGAAGTATCCCCGGTAGAACAGCTCTGCCGGAGCTCTAGATTGGTTCCACCAAGGTTCCGCCTCGTGGCGGCGGAGTCTCGTCCCGAAAAGTTCCCTCTGATTTTTTTCTCATCGAAAGACTTCATATAGGAGAAGATGGACGTCGGAGAGCCACTAGGGGGCCCACGAGGTAGGGGGCGCGCCCCCCACCCTCGTGAGAAGGGTGTGGGCCCCCTCGCCTTCATCTTTAGCGAGGATTTTTCTTTATTTATTTTAAGATGTTCCATGGAGTTTCAGGACTTTTGGAGTTGCGCAGAATAGGTCTCTAATATTTGCTCCTTTTCCAGCCCAGAATTCCAGCTGCCGGCATTCTCCCTCCTTATGTAAACCTTGTAAAATAAGAGAGAATAGCCATAAGTATTGTGACATAAAGTGAAATAACAGTCCATAATGCAATAAATATCGATATAAAAGCATGATGCAAAATGGACGTATCAGGGACGTCGTGGCTCGAGGAGTAAGAAAGAAGAAGGAGAAGAATGGAAGATGGCTTTCGGGTCCTATTTATAAGGAGACAGGAAACAGGCAGGCGCGAAAGATGAGGAGGCCAAATGATGGTTATCCAGCTAATTGGACGCCTTGATTTTCGGCAAGACATTAAGGTAAAGATCCGTTGAAGATGACATCATGGCGGGTTTTCGAGATTCTTGGAGATGACGTCATGGCGGGTTACAAGGTTTTTTGAAGCAGATATGGGAGGATTTTTCTAAGTCATGAAGGTTGGCATGAACAAGCCCAAATCAACTTGGGGCCTAATGTTGGGGATATAACTATTAGGTATGACCCGCCCAGGAGGGGCCGGGTCATCCCTATGAAGATTCATCACAATGAAGCTCAAGGTCACATGGCGATTCACAGATAGGCTTAGTAGAGGGCCCAGACCCGAAGGCAGCTTAAGGCCCATGATTGTAAACTGTCATGTATGTTAACTTGTGTTGTAAGGCATGTGAGAAAGGTCACCGAGCCGGATACGTTGTATAATCCGGCCGGGACTTTGAGGGCCGCAGGGCATCAACCCGTGTATATAAGTGGACGACCTAGCGGCAGCTTAGAACAAGAAACAATAGATCGAGAGCCGGGTCAAGCATATTCGCTTCCTGCTCATCGAAACCCTAGCAATACTAACCTCAAAATGGACTAGGCTTTTACCTTCATCGTAAGGGGCCGAACCAGTATAAACTCCTCGTGTCCTTTGTCTTGTTTAACCCCTTTAAGCTAACCTCAACGCGATGGCTCCACGACTAAGTCCTCACACTAGGACATCTGCCGTGACAATTCCACGATATGGCTACACAAATTTTCAGGGATACGAGGCTACACAAATTGGCCTTTAGGGTTTTGCTTGGTGGCATTGAAGTAGCCTACTATGTTAACGGGCAGTTTGGGAGCAAGAGTTATTTTGTTAGTTTCATTAATTAATCATTGTGTTTTCTGTTGATATATTCTGCGATGTGGACCAGATCATGACCAAGGCATCAAAGAGTGAGGTTTATGCCATCACAAATGTTAAACCACTAGAGCAGACGTAGGAAGACATGCGAAAAACCATTATCTTTGTTGGGAAAAGCTTTTGGTGCCTATTTTGGGAGAAACGACACATCAGATTTCTAGCAGCGACTTCCCATCTAAACCTAATTAATTCTAGAAGGTGATACGTCTCCAACGTATCTATAATTTTTTATTGTTTCGTGCTATTATAGTATCAATCTTGGATGTTCATTATGCAATTATATATCTTTTTTGGCACTAACCTATTAACCTAGTGACCAGAGCCACTTGCTGTTTTTGCTTTTCAAAAAATCAGTACCAAATGGAGTCCAACGCTCCGAAACTTATTGATGATTTTTTATGGACCAGAAGGGGCCCTAGAAGCTTCGGGAGAAGATCTGAAGAGTCATGGGGGAGCGATAAGCCTGCCAGGTGCGCCCCAGATGGGAATGCCCCCAGCCTTGTGGGCCCCTCTTGGAACCTCTTGACCTAATTCCAGCTCTATACATTCTCAAATATTCCCAATACATCAGAGAGCCACCCAAACTACTTTTTCTGCCGCCACAAGTTTCTGTTCTTAGGATATCCCATCAGGAGACCTTTTCCGATACTCTGCCAAAGGGGGAATCAATCACGGAGGGCCTCTACATCAACCTTGTTGCTCTTCTGATGATGTGTGAGTAATTTACCATAGACCTACGGGTCCATAGCTAGTAGCTAGATGGCTTCTTCTCTCTCTTTGATCTTCAATACAATGTTCTCCTCGATGTTCTTCGAGATCTATTTAATGTAATCCTTTTTTGCGGTGTGTTTGTTGGGATCCAATGAATTGTTGGTTTATGATCAGATTGTTCATGAATATTATTTGAGTCTTCTATGAACTCTTTCATGCATGATTGTTATAGCCTTGTATTTCTCTCCGATCTACCTGTTTGGTTTGACCAACTAGATTGATTTATCTTGCAATGGGAGAGGTGCTTTATGATGGGTTTGATCTTGCGTTTGTCAATCCCAGTGACAGAAAGGTACATGACACATATTTGTATTGTTGATTAAGGATAAAAAGATGGGTTTTATTCATATTAATTGGGTTTACTTTGTCTACATCATGCATCTTGCTTAAGGAATTACTCCCTTCTTTATGAACTTAATACTCTAGATGCATGCTGGACAGCGGTCGATGTGTGGAGTAATAGTAGTAGATGCAGGCAGGAGTCATTCTACTTGTATCGGACATGATGCCTATATACATGATCATTTGCTTGAATATCATCATAACTATGCCCTTTTCTATCAATTGCCCAACAGTAATTTGTTTACCCATCATATGCTATGTTCAAGAGAGAAGCCTCTAGTGAAAACTATGGCCCCCAGGTCTATCTTTATCATATATTAAAATCCAAAAATACCTTGCTGCAGTTTATTTACTGTTATTTTATTTTGTGTTTTTGTTTATCTATCTATCACTACGAGATTTGATCCTTGCAATTAACCGCCAAGGGATTGACAACCTCTTATTTGCGTTGGGTGCAAATATTTGTTATTTTGTGTGTAGGTGCTGTTCACGAGGCCTTGCGTGGTTCTCCTACTGGATTGATAACCTTGGTTCTTAAGTGAGGGAAATACTTATATCTATTGTACTGCATCATCCTCTCCTCTTCAAGGAAATCCAACACAGCTCACAAGTAGAAGGAAGAATTTCTGGCGCTGTTGCTGGGGAGACATCACCAAAAATTATCAAGTACCATCGCATAAACTTTCATCTCCTTGCATTTACTTTCATTTGCCATTTTCCTCTCCCCCCCCCCCACTTCTAAAACATTTTCACAAAAACACAAAAATATTTTTCGTTTGCCTTTTTGCTTGCTTGCTTGTTTTGTCATTATGACTAGTATCGTGATTCCTCTTCTGTTTCCGGATTTTGAAGTTCTTTACTTCAAGCAGAAAAAGGAGAAAATTTGAAAGATGCTTGGTATATGATAGTGGAATTCTATCGTGTTTGCACTATAAAATAGGACGTAAAAATTTTCTTCGCAGTTTCTATGTAGGATTAACTATGCCCCACAAACAACTTTTGGATTTTGCCGCTAAAGGGAATTTTATTGACAGTGATGCTAATATTGCCTATGAAATAATAGAGGGTATATTGGGGATTTCACCATTGTAGAAAGGATTTTATCACACGCCAGAGGGGATCCGAATCTTGGACAAACTGAGTGATATGCCGAAAAAGTTGGTTGAGTTGCAAAAGTCCAATGAACCTCTTAAGAATATTAGTGGAAACCTCAACCATGTGAATACATTGATTCCATTGGCAATAAGCGGTTAGATGCTCTAGATATCAAAATTGCTTCATTTTATAAGAGTAATGGGAAGCGTAAAGAACCTCCTGGGTTTGAGAACAGTCCTACTAAGATGATTAGAACTAAGGATGACAACACTTAAAACAATGCATTACGCCTAGCTAGGGGCGTAAGACAATAGCGCTTGTTGAGGCAACCCCATAGTTATCTTTTTTTTTCTTGTTTATTTTCTGTTTTGCGTGCACACAATTATGCTATTGTTATGGTCGTGTTTCTTGTGTTTAAATTAGTGTTCCTGCCAAGTAAAGCCTTTGGGATGATTTGGTTGATAGTTGATTTGATTCTGTGAGAAAACAGAAACTTTTGCGCCCAGTAGCAGAATTGTTTAGATTCGCTGGAGTGTGATAAATTTCTGAATTTTCTACACATGATTGATATAAAAATTTCTCACATTGTCCTATGTTTTAGAATATTTGGAGTTACATAAGTATTGCGCTTAGCCAGGTCATTACAGACTGTTCCATTTTTGACAAATTCCTATTTTCATTGCATTGTTTGCTTGTTTTAATGAATCTATCGATTGTATTGAGGGGGTATAATTCATGGTGAAGTTAGAATACACTAGCTATTATGAAATAATAAAATATTAATGGCTTTGTAACAGCACCTAAATTTTATGATTTGCTCGTTACACTAACGGATCTCATGAGTTTTCTGTTGGGTTTTGTGTGCTGAAGTTTCAAGTTTTGAGTGAGATCATGATGGATGAAGGAATAAGGAGTGGCAAGACCCTAAGCTTGGGGATGCCCAAGGCACCCCATGGTAATATTCAAGGATACCCAAGACTCTAAGCTTGGGGATGCCGTGGATGGCATCCCCTCTTTCTTCTACCAACCATTAGTAAATTACTTGGCGCTATATTTTTGTTCCTCACATGATATGAGTTTTTCTTGGAGCGCCGTGTATTATATGAGTCTTTTCTTTGTTTGCATTTTAGTTTGTCACAATCATATTTGTTGGACACACCTTTTTTAGACGGACACACATAATTCGTGATTTATTAGAATACTCTATGTGCTTCACTTATATCTTTTGAGTTAGGCAGTTGTTCTAGTACTTCACTTATATCTTTTAGAGCATGGCGGTGGTTATATTTTAAAGAAATAGTTGCACTCTCCTGCTTCACTTATATCATTTTGAGAGTTTGATAAATAGTAATGCAATTTGCACGGATGATGAAATTGGTCCTAATATGATAGGTATTCAAGAGGGATATAATATAAACTTTCATGTAGATCACTAAATATGATAAGTTTGATTCCTTGCAACAGTTTTGCGATATAAAGATGGTAATATGTGGGAGGTACTAGTGAATGATTGTGGTTTAGTAAGAATATTGGTGTTAAGGTTTGTGATTCCCGAAGCATGCACGTATTGTCTCTCGTTATGGTAAGAAGTTGGAGCACGGTTTATTATGGAGTGTCTTCCTTTGCGTGAAGGTCGGGGGCGCGCGATGGCTATATTAGTAAAAAAACAATTATATCAATGTACATCAAGGAGCTAATGTATTATTCACATATCTACCAAAGTGTTATGAACTGAGGAAGTAATTGTGTTTTGTATTCAAGTAGACAAATGAATAGACAATAGTGTTATTTTATCACACTTCTATATTGAACCAGAATTCCCAATAATATGATTTCCATGTTCTGTAGGGTTGGGCGCTGGATGGTGGGGTCATATACCTTTAATTATTCCTCTCTCCCTTCCAAATAAAACTAAGCTCAACGATATATACAACTTTACAAAAAGGGCAAAAAGGATCATATTCTATAGAAAACTGGCAGAAGAGTATGTCATAGCTGCTTGAGGATATCTAAGTGAAGAGCGTGTTCAGATCCCCTCCACTCCTTTGAATATGTGACTCCGCTCCCTACTCCTGGATTGTTGGCTCTGCCTCCAAAATCAAGAGTAGCTATCACATTCATCAACTAACTCCACTCCATGCTCCTGGATTGTTGGCTCCACCTCCAAAATCAGGAGTAGCTATCACATTCATCAACTAAATCCACTCCCTACATGACAGGGTGTGAGGTCTAGGTAGTTGTTGCACA
Source organism: Triticum aestivum (assembly GCF_018294505.1). Taxonomy (NCBI): domain Eukaryota; kingdom Viridiplantae; phylum Streptophyta; class Magnoliopsida; order Poales; family Poaceae; genus Triticum; species Triticum aestivum. The sequence continues at coordinate 361,709,127 of NC_057794.1, forward strand.
CTAGCAAGAAAATTGGACCGAGCGAACCGGTAAGTTTTGCGTGAGAGGCCATGGAGTGACACACGGAGCTTGGTTTTAGTGACTCTGCCGGATTGAACTACATTCTGATCCACTCCGCTCTTCTAACTCTATGGAGTAGTAGCGTTCGACACCGCTTAGCATGCTGTTGGAGGAGAGGTGTGGAGCGGAGTGAATCCAAACACATGGAAGGAGTTGAATATGGAAGCAACATGCAGCAGCACGGCCGTGCCATGGACGGGAAGTTAGTGGCACGAAGCATGATATACTTGAGGACTTTTCTCAATGCACACTGGTAGCACCCATTAAAGCCCAAAAGAACTAACACCAAAGCATGGAAATCATATGTACTAGGAAACAATACGTTTTTCCCCTTACTTTCCATATTGAATGTCATTGGTAACTGATCTGAAACAAACCACTGGTAGAACGAGGTGCTATACAAACAATTTTTAACCCCTTTCTGCGACGACATTTGGAACCGTCGCCAAGTGAGTGTGGGCGATAGGGGGTCCTTCCCACACGACCCAGAAACTGTCGGGGATATGCCCTCTTGACACACATGCTCAGCAAAATGAGGTCTTGTGCGACCGGCGAGCGCTCAAATACGGTTATACGTACAGTAATGCTAAAAAATACAATTATATAGGCGAAATCATTTCTGGTCGTAAGAACATCCCACACAATCAGTCCCCGCTAAATGTTTCCATTCGTATGAACATCCCACACAGTTGCTCCAAGGAAAATGTTTCCCTTCGCATGTACAACACACACAATTATCCCCGTTAAATCGTTTGTGATAGTGTTGCCATTGCACAGGATATTAACAATTTCATCATTTGCGTTATTGAGTGCATCACACACGATGCATAGAAGAAACTATGTGGAAAAGGTTGTCCATCACACATAGTTTTTATGTGGTAAACGTTTGCGCAAGGTGGCCTAATGCAAATAGTTTTAAAGAGAATGTCATGTGTGATTGTTCATTGATCCAACATGGTTTATTCCTAGAAAATATGTGCGTTGCCTGAGGTCATCGCCCATGGTGTTTTCTGAATAACCGTTTGCAATAGAAAAAACTCAATTAGCAGGCTAATTGGCCAATTAGCATGGTAATTGCCCTATTATTAATAATCCATTTATTAATCTAATTGACATTCATGTTAAGCACATAATATATTTCATTTCCATATCAAGGAAACAAGATTTCATAATTGAAATACATTAGAGTACAACATGATATAGCTTCAACACTCAGCTACCCCATTACACAACTGCACCAACACCAATTTCACATGCAACATCTAGAACCTTTTGAAATTAGTATCATAGACGATACATAGAAAGATGCATCTCATCTGGAAATCTGCTAAAGCAGAAGGCAAATATTGAGCCTTCATTCATGTTGAAGGTCTTTGCAACTTTAGGCCAGTGCCTGTGGATGGTTGACCGTCCATCCTTCGTCCTCTTTAGGAACACTTAAATATTGAACCATGTGTGTTGTATGAAAACCTTTCTCGCCTCCTGACCATAGAGGTGGTTTGCGAGGTAATCATCAATGAATTGCTTTGGAAAGACCTGAAAACAAGGATCTGCATTAATATCTTCTCTATATTGGAAATGGAGTAAATGAATAAAAAAGGCAAGATATAATAGTTAGTACCATCTTGTAGTTAACTGTTGTCCTCTTCATTATGCAGACAAAGACCTTGTTGTTTTTTGTCGCTAATTTCTTTATCCTAACAATTTTTCTGAGTTTCTTGACTTGATTGATATTCACAGACAAGTCATTTCCCCACATGCAAAAAGGGTCGAATAGTGGGTCAAAACCTGTGACAGCAGGACTGATACATCTCCAACGTATCTATAATTTTTGATTGTTCCATGCTATTATATTATCAATGTTGGATGTTTTATATGCATTTATATGCTATTTTATATGATTTTTGGGACTAACATATTAACCTAGAGCCAGTGTCAGTTTTTGTTTTTCCTTGTTTTTTAGTTTCGCAGAAAAGGAAAACCAAACGGAGTCCAATTGACCTAAAACTTCACGGAACTTATTTTTGGACCAAAAGAAGGACATGGAGTAAAAGAGTTGGGCCAGAAGAGTCCCGGGCTGCCCACGAGGGTGGGGGCGCACCCACCCCCCGGGGCGCGCCTCCCTACCTTGCGGACAGCCCGGAGACCCCCCTGACTTGTTCTCGACGCCAAAACCTCTTATATATACTAAAACTTCCAGAAACAAACCTAGATCGGGAGTTCCGCCGCCGCAAGCCTCTGTAGCCACCGAAAACCAATCTAGACCCGTTCGAGCACCCTCCCGGAGGGGGGAATCCCTCTCCGGTGGCCATCTTCATCATCCCGGCGCTCTCCATGACGAGGAGGGAGTAGTTCACCCTCGGGGCTGAGGGTATATACCGATAGCTATGTGTTTGATCTCTCACTCTCTCTCGTGTTCTTGATTCGGCACGATCTAGATGTATCGTGAGCTTTGCTATTATAGTTGGATCTTATGATGTTTCTCCCCCTCTACTCTCTTGTAATGGATTGAGTTTTCCCTTTGAAGTTATCTTATCGGATTGAGTCTTCAAGGATGTGAGAACACTTGATGTATGTCTTGCATGTGCTTATCTATGGTGACAATGGGATATCACGTGATCTACTTGATGTATGTTTTGGTGATCAACTTGCGGTTTCAGTGACCTTGTGAACTTATGCATAGGGGTTGGCACACGTTTTCATCTTGACTCTCCGGTAGAAACTTTACGGCACTCCTTGAAGTTCTTTGTGTTGGTTGAATAGATGAATCTGAGATTGTGTGATGCATATCGTATAATCATACCCACAGATACTTGAGGTGACATTGGAGTATCTAGGTGACATTAGGGTTTTGGTTGTTTTGTGTCTTAAGGTGTTTTTCTAGTACGAACTCTAGGATAGATTGAACAAAAAGAATAGCTTCGTGTTATTTTACTACGGACTCTTGAATAGATCGATGAGAAAGGATAACTTTGAGGTGGTTTCGTACCCTACAATAATCTCTTCGTTTGTTCTCCGCTATTAGTGACTTTGGAGTGACTCTTTGTTGCATATTGAGGGATATTTATATGATCCAATTATGTTATTATTGTTGAGAGAACTTTTACTAGTGAAAGTATGAACCATAGGCCTTGTTTCAACGCATTGCAATACCGTTTTCGCTCACTTTTACCACTTGCTACCTTGCTGTTTTTATATTTTGAGATTACAAAAACCTATATCTACCATCCATATTGCACTTGTATCACCATCTCTTCGCCGAACTAGTGCACCTATACAATTTACCATTGTATTGGGTGTGTTGGGGACACAAGAGACTCTTTATTATTTGGTTGCAGGCTTGTTTGAGAGAGACCATCTTCATCATACGCCTCCCACGGATTGATAAACCTTTGGTCATCCACTTGAGGGAAATTTGCTACTGTCCTACAAACCTCTGCACTTGGAGGCCCAACAATGTCTACAAGAAGAAGGTTGTGTAGTAGACATCAAGCTCTTTTCTGGCGCCGTTGCCGGGGATGTTAGTGCTTGAAGGTATATCTTTTGATCTTGCAATTGAATCTTTTAGTTTCTTATTTTATCACTAGTTTAGTATATAAAAGAAAATTACAAAAAATGGAATTGAGGGTACCTCATATGCTTCATCTTTTTAATGTCTTTCGTGAAAATAAGGATTTCGATAATTGTGCCAAAGTGTTAGAAGAAGAATGTATTAAAATGTTTGGCACTAAATCTTTAGATCATGAGCATGATTGCAATGTTTTTAGTATTAATTATTTGAATATACATGATGCTGATGATATGCAAAGCCACAAGCTTGGGGATGCTATGTTTGATGAAGATTATATTTTTTGTCCCCCAAGTTTTGATGAGCAAATTTATTATGATGAAAGCATCCCTCCTATCTATGATGATTATTGTGATGACACGTATGCTATAAAGAATAATGATATCCATGAAACATGTCATCATGATTTTAACTTTCAATTGGATTATGCCTCACATGATAGTTATTTTGTTGAGTTTGCTCCCACTACTATTCATGAGAGGAAATTTGCTTATGTCGAGAGTAATAAAAATTATATGCTTGTAGATCATGAAAAGAATGCTTTATGTGATGGTTATATTGTTGAATTCATTCATGATGCTACTGGAAATTATTATGAGGGAGGAATATATGCTTGTAGGAGTTGCAATAATATCAAGTTTCCTCTATATGTGTTGAAAATCTTGAAATTATCCTTGTTTTACCTTCCTATGAAGTTGATTCTTGTTCCCACAAGTTGTTTTCTCACAAAATCCCTATGCATAGGAAGTGGGTTAGGCTTAAATGTGCTAGTTATATTCTTCATGATGCTCTCTTTATGTTTCAATTCTTATCTTTTATGTGAGCATCATTGAAATCATCATGCCTAGCAAGGGGCATTAAACGATAGCGCTTGTTGGGAGGCAAGCCAATTTTATTTTTGTTCTTTGATTTTTGCTCCTGTTTAGTAATAAATATTTATATAGCCTCCGTTTAGATGTGGTTTTATGATTTTAATTAGTGTTTGTTTCAAGTAGAACCTTTAGTAAGACTTGGGGAATGTCTTTACGATCCTCCTGTAAAAAACGAAAACTTTAGCGCTCACGAGATTTGCTTCCATTTTTTACTGGAGAGTGGGATTAGGTTGATTCTTTTTGAAGATGATTAATAGATAAATTCCTCACGTCCAGCAATTTATTTTAGAATTTTCTGGCTTACATAAGTATTCGATACCTACATATTACTACAGACTGTTCTATTTTTGACAGATTCTGTTTTTCGTGTGTTGTTTGCTTATTTTGATGAATCTATGGCTAGTATTGGAGGGTATGAGCCATAGAGAAGTTGGAATACAGTAGGTTTAAAGCCAATATAAATAAAGAATGAGTTCATTAAAGTACTATAGCGACCCGACCTCAAACGGTCAAGTCTCTGTGCTTCAGTGTCATCCCTGGATCGGTAATGCCGACACACACAGTACTCGAAGGATTTATAACATAGTAGAAATCACACACTTATTACATTGAATGTCTCAAAAGAGTACTTATTACAATAAATATGGCTTAAGGCCATCTAATACGATAACAGCGGAAGGCTTGGAAGATAAAGTGAGTCCATCAACTCCAACGGCATAGCTGAGCTGCACGTCAATGACCTAACGAACCTTACTCCTTGTTTGAAAAGTCTGCAACATAATACGTTGCAGCCCAAAAACGGGTCAGCACATGGAATATGCTGGCAATATAACACAATAGAGCAAGAACAGTATAATGCTATCACTACATGCATATTTGGCTGGTGGAAAGCTCTATGGTTATAGTTTTTGCGAAAAGCCAATTTTCCCTACGACAAAGGAATGGATTTTATTTAACTATCATGGTAGTTGAGACATCATTGATAAGGTTCCTCCAACTCAATCCCAATTAAAAGTAATTATCAACCCAACAATATTAATTTAGAGTGATGAGATACATATGATAATCCAAGTACTAGATACTCAAGAATTGTCCATAACCGGGGACACAGCTAACCATGATTAGATTGTACACTCTGCAGAGGTTTGTGCACTTTTCCCCACAAGACCCGATCTCCTCCGTTGGATTTCTCGCACTACAGGGTGTTTGAGAAACGGATGACCGAGAGACAGTCTTTCAGAAACATTTACTCTTTACTCCGGGCAGACCACACCAACCTACATCCCTCTACCTGATGATCCACCTCTTCGAGAGCTCATGTAACTTACTCAGCTCTGCTAGAGCCCATAGTAGCATGTGGCTGCACACGGAAGTTTCTAGCATGAAATATCTCAGTTCCCTTTGAGCCTGGGTGGCGGACCTTCGGATTATCACACGGGTACTCCGGAATATCCTAGGACAACATTGGATTCTCCATGTGCCTGACAAACAATCCACCCAGATGTGTATTCAATTTGCCACCTTAAGTTGAACCATTAATTAACAATCTCACATTTGTCATGGATTTCACTCACCCAAAGCACGTCTACGGGCATAGCATAGCAATATAAGCAATACGTAGAAGTAACTCCCAAGGGTTAGATAATAATAGGGCAATAGGTTCTACCTCATTAACTATTTCCCAACCCACATGTTAATCACATCCTAATCATGCAATGTTTGAGGATTGGAGCTAATGCATAAAAACTGGGTCATAAAGGGGTATGATCAAAGTGTTACTTGCCTTGCTGATGATCCGCAAAACCTAAAAATTCGAAGTAGCGCGCTTCGCACTCCGGGTGTTCTATCGCAAACAAGCAATATCATACATAAGCAATCAAGCAAATAAGCATGTATAAAACTCAAATAAGAAGGTCTAACCATAAAGTTCAACTTAAGAACTCCAGTTTGCAAAAAGAATCAAATCAAACGGGGCAACGAAACTCAAACTGCGAAAGAAACAAGGTCCATTTACAATTCTGGACTAAAGTCAAATTTTATAGTATCAAAACCTTGTTCAAGTTGATTAAACAGAAAGAGGGTTTCGAGACAAAGATCTAGGAGCTTGAATCGCCTGATTCCGACAAACGAGCGAAAAGGTAAACTAAAACGAAAATCGGATCAGAAATCACGATCGAAAAAGAAAAACTGACGAACAGGCTCACGAACGAACGTTCGATGTCTGCGGCTAACGAGTGAACACCATTCGTTAAAACGAACGTACAAACGAACATCCTCTAAATAACTAAACTGAGAAAAACCGGTGAACCGTTCTATTCAAAAAAACTTAGGGTTTCCTAAAAAACCGGATCGGTTCTTTTTAAGAAAACCGAATGGCGGCTTTACCTTCGGCGGGGTCCGGCGAGGCGGTGGGCGGCGCGGTTGGCAGGGGTGGCGGGGTAGCGGCGGCGACATGGCAACGGGCGGTGGTGGCGCGGCAAAGGTGGGGCGACGCGGGGCGGCTCCAGTTGCGGCGGGGTGCGGCGGTGCTGGCGGAAATCGAGGGCGGGGTACTTATAGGAGGAGGGTGCTTGCTTGGGTGAGGGGGCAAGAGACACGGTGAGGGAGAGTCCCGGCCGAACTCGGCCTCTCGGGCGGCGGCGCGCTCCCGTTCTCCTGGAAGGAGACGGCGCGGGGAGGTGGGCTGGCTGACTTGGGCTTCGGCCCAGTCGGCGGAGGAAACTTTTTTTAAATATTTTCGCCGAAACTAAAAAAATCCTATAAAATAAAATAAAAAAATAAAAATGCCAAAACAAATTTTCGCCGTCTAAATGAGACATTTAGAACGAGATGAACATTTTCCTGGCCCTAAAATGCAACTTTGAAAACATGCAATTTTTCTAATTCAAATAAAATAGCAATAAACTCCGAATAAAATCAAATATTTGATTTTAATATTTTTCCTCCAATATTTCATTTATTTTGGAGAAGTCATATTATCTCCTCTCATATATTTTAATATGAAAAAATTTCGGAGAGAAAAATAATTAAGACAAAAAATCCTCGTTTCAATATTTGATAAAACTCAAATATGAAAACAGGGAAATCCCCAACTCTCTTCGAGGGTCCTTGAGTTGCTTAGGATTTCGAGGATCGCGACACGAAATTCAATAAAATATGATATGCAGGAATGATCTATGTATAGCATTCCAAATTGAAAATTTGGGATGTTACAAACCTACCCCCCTTAAGATGAATCTCGCCCTTGAGATTCGGGTTAGCTAGAAAATAGGTGTCGTTGGTCTTTGCGAAGATCATCCTCTCGTTCCCAGATGGCTTCATCCTCGGTATGGTGACTCCAGTGAACTTTGCAAAACTTGGTAACCTTGCTGCGGGTGACTCGGCTGGCAAATTCAAGAATCTTGACTGGCTTCTCCTCGTAGGTCAGATCACTGTCCAACTGAACCGCCTCCAGGGGCACTGTATCTGTTAGTGGTATATCAGCCATCTCAGCATGACACTTCTTCAACCGGGAAACATGGAACACATCATGAACTCCTGACAGTCCTTCAGGTAACTCCAACTTGTAGGCAACATCTCCCATATGTTCCAAAATTCGGTACGGTCCTACAAATCTCAGAGCTAACTTTCACTTAACTCCGAAACGTTTCACTCCTCGCAGGGGTGACACTCATAGATATGCTCTATTCTCCAATTTCATAGGTTATTTCCTTGCGTTTCGAGTCTGCATAACTCTTCTGCCTGGACTGAGCTATCTTCAGTCTATCTCTAATCAACTTAACCTTTTCTTCAGACTCCTTGATCAAATCAGGTCCAAACAACGGACGGTCTCCAACTTCATCCCATAACAACGGTGTTCTGCACCTTCGTCCATATAGGGCTTCGAACGGTGCCATCTTCAAACTAGCTTGATAGCTATTGTTGTATGAGAACTCCGCGTAGGGCAAATTGTCATCCCAACTAGATCCATAATCTAGCGCACAGGCCCTCAACATATCCTCCAGAATCGGGTTGACTATCTCGGTCTGTCCATCCGTCTGCGGGTGGAATGTTGTACTTAACTCCAACCTTGTTCCCAAAGTCTGGTGTAGTTGATGCCAAAACTTTGAGGTAAACTATGTTCCTCTATCTGATACTATGGTCCTTGGAACTCCATGCGGACATACGATCTTGGTCATGTATATCTTGGCCAATTTCGCACATGTATAGGTGGTTTTCACTGGGATAAAGTGGGCCACTTTGGTCAAGGGATCAACTACTACCCATATAGAATCATATGCTAATTTGGTCCTGGGTAATCCGGTGATAAAATCCATGCCAAGTTTATCCCACTTCTGTAACATCCCGATTCTCGGAATGTTTAAGAAAAAGTTTTCCAAAAATCAGGGCGAGAAAATTTCATTTGTTTTATTTGTTAACCAAGCTTAAATTGGACTTTTATAATTTAGAGGATTTAATTTGAACTAATGCATACCTATATTAGAGATTTGAGTTTACTTCTTTTCTTTTAGTCGGGTTTTATTTTCTCGTCTTCGGCATAGTAATTTATGCGCATATGCATTTTGGAACTTCTTTCAATTTTGTTTTGAGCTTTTATTCCTTTAATAGATTTTCCTAAAGGAAAATCTAATTGATTTCTTTCCCCAAACTCTTGGCAATATCCAATGGCCAATCTATCTTCTCTATTCTCACTCACTGTTTCTTATTCCTCTCATTCGGATGGACCCAACTCATCTCTTTTATTTTCTTCCTCCATCTCCCTTGGACAGCAGCCCAACAACCCCACTATTTTTCCAGGTCTCTACCTTCCTCATGGGCTGGCCAAACTGGCCCATCTCTGCCAACCAATGAACCCCTCTTCTCCTCCTACGTGTACGTTCACAACTCACAGAAGAGGAAACCTCTGTACCTTCCTTTAGTTCCTTCTCCCTTCCTATTCCTCTCCGCTGGGCATCTCCCCAATGAACGCCTCGTCTCCTTTCCTTCCTCTGTACGCTAGCACCTACAGAAAGGAAACGTCAACAGGCACCCTGAGTGCTTCCTCTCCTCCTCCACTACACGCACACAGAAGATCAAACATACAACAATGAATCATCCCCTCCTCTAACTTTCCTTATATCTCGTCCCTTTCCAAAACTGAAGGAACCATTTTGTGCGCCTCCAGCTCCTCTTCCACTTTGCTAGTCTCCCTGCCCTCTTCCTTCTCTTTCTGTATAGAAACTCTCTCTCCAAAGAATGGTGCTCCATGGACGTCGGTGCTCGTTCCCGGTGACGTAGACCATCTCCATCAGCACCCTTGCACCCCAAGGTCCATCTCCACACCACGAATCCATTCAGAGAAGAACGAACGTGTCTCGTAGACCACACGTGAAGAATTCAGAATGTTCGTCTAAATTGTTCATCGAGTTTATCGGACTGATTCATCGCGCTCGGTGAGCTTCTATCCAATCCCTTATGCGCACCTTTAAAATATCACTCAAGTTATCTCCTAGACATCATGGTTCCTCCTATTTTTATCGTTGGTCGCGATGATGCTATCCGTCGCATAAACTGTAGGCCATGGTCATAGTTCCATCGCTTTTGCTCATCGTTTGATCTTGACCACAATAGAAGAAATGTTTTATATGGTTGTAGAAAACCCGTAGTGGAGTTAGATTACTTGTTTGGTTAATCAAGTTTTATTATAGATTTTTTGTTGTTGATCAAACTATTTATTTATATGTTATTTTCTTGTGTTCTTGATACGGGTAGGAGTGTGTGCTAGCTATCTCATAATTTGTATGTGTCATATGGTTTACTAGATTTAGTTTACTCTTGTTTAAATTGCTAAAATAGTTGTACATCGTTTCGGCTCGATAATTTGTGGTAGCATGTATTTCCCTTTTATGCATGCGTACTAATATTTATGAAATATAGCCATGTGTAGTATTTTATGTTTTTAATATAGATTGATTTTGAGTTACTAAATATCATATAATTTTGTAGTCATGTGTTATGCAACTGTACAAGTTTTTGTGAATGTTTATCACCCGTAGAAGTTGATTGGTGTATTTGATTATCATTGTTCGTACGTGTTTGGCGGGTGTTATTATTTTAATTAGATTTATATCATTATTAGTGAAATATTTTATTTATTATTTTAGTAGTACTTGGTGTTGCTTATTTTTCTATATTGAGAATGAGTACAAATTTTTGGTGATATCTCCATGCGTAGAACCTTGTAGAAGTATTGTCTTTGCTTGATTTATTTAATTGTGAAATACTTAATGTCTTTACTATTTAATTTTGTTTAGCATGGCATTATCATAGATAGGGTTTACATATTCATTTTCATCCATGTCACATGTTGGTTTAAATAACGCCTTGTCTAAGATAGATGTTTAAATATTTTTGCATGTGTGTTGTATAGTTGTGATCTCATGCCATGTTGTAGGATATGATGTTTATTTTAATTGTGTGTGGTATCTAGTCATTTATACTAGTAGTCATAAATTGGTATATTAACTTAGAACATTGCCATGCTTGTGGTGAATTGCTTGGCATGGAATTATTATTTTGTATGATATAAGAATGACACATTATTGCATAGTGTTCCTCTTATTTTATAGATTTTTGGCATCCAATATAGTTAAAGGTTGCATTTCTTAAATTGGTGTTTTGTTGATATTGTCAAATTTATGATTTACTTTACCATTGTTTCTTAATTATCCTAGGTGTTTAATTACCTAGAATGATAGTTGTTCATACTTAGTTGATTGAGATGCCATGTTAGTACTTACTCAAAGTAGAATGCATATTTTTGATTATATGCCTACCATGTGTTATACAGTTGCAAGTTTTATCTTATATTCATGCTTTTGGTTATACCTTACTTGGTAGGTATACATGATAGTAGTTTGATGATATCATGCGTAGTTCTGTATCCTATGTCGTTGCAAGTGTAAGTGGTACTAGATAGGTAATGCAAGTCATCTTTGTTATTCCTGCTATGATATCTCATTGCTTGATGTTGTTGATGCCATGGCATAGATGTTCACTTACTTACATGCTAATTGCTTACTCGGTGTGCTTATTTGTCATAACTAGTATGTAAGCTTATGCGCTCTTGCCATTCTTGATATTCATGTTAGTTGATATCAACTAAGTTATCTTATTGTTGTGAGTTGTATTCTATTGGGTTCATACTTTGGCATTCCGTGTGATGATCACTCATACTTAGCGTTATACATTTGTATCTTGTTATTGCATTGTTGTATGCCTAGCGTTTGATATATTTTGTTTACCTTTCTATTGCATTATGATATGCCTAGACATATTTCATGCAAGTAACCTTTCATGTCTTATGATGTTTCGTTTGTTGTAGTTGCTTAGTTTAGTTCTTCCTTATAGATGTTTAACTTCATTACATCTTAGTCTTACGAGTGTTTTAATACTTGTTTCTATATGACTCATATACTTAGGACGAGTCATATCTCATGTGAGTAAGTTGTGCTTTGATCACACACTCAGTGTGTGCATCATGCTTTGTTATTGTAAGCATGTGGTGATAATATTATTGCTAGTGGTTATTGATAATAGTTGTTCTTTATTATTAAGACCATGTAATAGTTTTGTATCTTCTCATGAGCACTTGTATGTTGAATGCTTGTGTTATTAGTAAATACATCTTTATGATCCTATACTCACATGCCGTGGGTGAGATGTGTATTATTGCTAAGTTGTTTAATCAGTTTGTACCATAGTTATTGGTTTATCTATTATTATATAAGTGCTTACCAATAGCAGTTATGATTGGGGTTTAGTACTTGCTTGTTGTTAACCATTATACATATTTGGATTCATCCAAATATTTATGTGTGGTCGATTATTATGCTTAATCATACGATGTCTAGGATAGTTGTTCATCCATTTGTTCCATTTGTTATATATTTTCTTATTTGACTGTCAGGACCACGATTCCAAGTCACATCGATCTAGCCGGTAACACCTCATATCACTTTGTGGCCTCACACACGGTATCCCCACGGGTGTCGCCTTACCATGGCCCGGGACCGTTTGCGCCTTTTGGCTCACGTATATGATAGTGTCACTAGCATCCATATGACAGAGAACCCGGGCCGACATGGCTAGTCGTGAACCCAAAGCGGCACAGAACCCGGGTCAACAGCGTGTGAATCCGGGCTGTAGCACTGGGCTAACAGGACTCCAGGGAACCCAGGCTGTAGCAGGCTAGGTAGGACTCCGGATGTCACCGCGTGACATTTCCCCGAAGGGACATACATAGGAACGAAATGAAACACATGCCGGCCAGTCAAGTATCCTGAGCAGTAGTGTTGGGCTAGCAGGACTCCAGTGAACCGGGCTGTAGAGGACTACTATGGCTCAAGGAGCACTAGACTACATTTCCCCATAAGAGAGGCTGCCAAGGATAAACAACTAGATTGTCGGATCCCACACATACCAAGCATTTCAATCATACACACAATATGCTCGATATGTGTAAATACAACATGGCATCACAACAAAACTCTACAACTCAAGTACTTTATTTAAAGGCTCCGGAGAGCCATACATAACATGTTCATACAGGTAGGGGTCACAAAGACCCGACACTCAAGTCATACAAGCATACAAGCACATGCAGAAGCAAATAAGTTTGAGTACAGACACTAGAAAGAAAGAAGTCTTGTCGAAGCCTGTCTATCTACATAGGGCCCTCCATGGCCAGAATCACCACCTAGGTGGCAAGTTACTCATCGACGTCGAGGTCTACGTAAAACCCATCGGAGGGGGCGGTGTTGTCGTCTGAAAACAGTAATTAAAGCAACATGAGTACAAAGGTACTCAGCAAGTCTTACAACAGATCCTACTATACATGCTCATTCTCAAGAAGGTCGTGGAGTTATTGCAGCAAGCCAGCTTTGACTCTTGGCTAAGCTATCCTACGAGACACCACTGTAAAATAGTTTTCGCACACGAGTCCACTAATCACCAACACAATACTCCATCGGGGATCCTCCCTCGTCATCCTACGAGAGGGCCATCCTCGGTACTCACACTTATCATGAGTCTTTTAGTAGTAACCATTAACTTGTCTATGAACTGTATAGGCAACCAAGTAGTCCTTTATCGCGGACGCGACTATTCGAATAGATGATGTTAACCCTGCAGGTGTGTACTTCTTCATACACGCTCTCACCACTTATCGTCGTTACACGACACGTACTCGGCAACCTTCAAGCGGAAGCCTAACGAGGGTGTCGGCCACAGCCTACCTAAACACACAAGTCTCTAGTCCAGGTTTATCACCTATCAAGGTTCCATCCACGGGGCGTCCGGCCGAGGTTTCCACATACGGCCCCGAACGATGTGTACAGGGTCCCGAGACGCCAAACGGGTGCCTGGCATACCCGGCCACAGTGTATCTACCGCATCATAGCCCACCCCTAGGGTCAGCGCTACGCACGGCCGCCAACACATAACCTACAAACACCAGAAACTAGTTGCAACTCCTGGACAGAGTACTAGAGTGGTTAAGAAGCCGAGAGGGTCAATTAAGGATCCCAATGCATGGTTGTAACTGATTCTTAAATCACACATACAGATCTCAGTTATTAGGGACGGCCTAAATGAAACAACCCACCATGTACTCCTACATGGCCTCTCATCGATACCTTTACCAAATCATGTTCAACACACCCCTCACATTACCGACGTAATCATTTCACTCTAGCCCATCACCTAGATGAACCAGACCTAACACAACTCTAAGCATTGCAGGCATAGCAAGGTAGGTAAAACATACATGGCTCAATCAACTCCTACACATGCTAGTGGGTTTCATCTAGTTACTGTGGCAAAGACATGTCATGCAAAGGATAATGGTTCAACTACCGCAGCACACAGCAGTTTGAAACATTGTTGTCTTAATGTAGTAAATGAGAGCAGAAGCGAGAACATGGGATTGTATCGATATGATCAATGGGGCTGCTTGCCTGATGGAGTAGTAGTAGGGTACTGCCCTTCAGTTGGATACTCGGAGATATCCTCGGAGGCAGAACCTACCACGAAAGACACCACATAACACAATCATCACATGGCAATATGCAACAATATGATTCATGCTATGACATGGCAATATGAGGTGTCCTACCTAATACAATGTGAAACAAGTTGGTTTGGGTCCATTTGAATCAAAGATTCAAATGGAAGCTTATGTTCCTAAGCATTATAAGTGTATTATCTTGTTTCACCTAAATAGCAAGGTTAAAGTGTTTTGTCATGCATGAAACCATTACAGATGGAAATATTGAATTTTTCTGATCAAATTTCATATATAAATCTTTGCATTTGGAGTTATAGATTAAAAGTTATGAATTTTTGAAGTTTGTAATATTTTCTGGAATTTCCTATATAAGAATAATTCCAGTAATTGAGTTATTGCGTCAGCATTGCGTCAGGGTGACGTCAGTAGGTCAAAGGCGCCATCCCAGGTCAAACCTGACCGGTGGGCCCTGTCTGTCAGTGGTTAATTAACTAACTAATTTTGGTTAGTGCTAATCTAAGTTAATTAGCAGGGCGGTCCCACGTGTCATAGACTCAGGGGAAGTCAACCTGGGCCCTCACGGGATCAAACAGGGTCAAACTCGTCGGCGTTTAGCCACCGGCGAGGCCAAACGCGGCGGAGTGATGCGGGTTTCGTGCTCCGGCGACCAAAACGACGGCGGAGAGCATCTACGCATAGCTGGGAGCAAGCCACATCGAGTGGTGGCAGTGGGTGGAGCTGGGGTGGCCGGAAACGTCGTTGGCGACGACCTTGGTGGTCGCCGGAGCTCGGGCGAGGTCGAAACCGAGGCTACGAGGCACAGCGAGGTGCGTGGAGTGGTGCTACGGGCTCCTGTGAGTGCGGTGAGTGCGTTGGTCACAAAGGTGTGGCCGATGGGTGGCCGGAGTCACGTCGACGACGAGCTCGGCGGCGGCGGGTGCTCGGGTGTGCGTGGTGCGGTGCACACGGTGCAGGAGGAAGTTAGTGGAGAGGGGGAGGAGGTAGCCGGGCTCACGGCGATCACAACGAGGCAGACAGAGAGGTCGGGGACAAGCTGGTGCTGCGGTGAAGGCGAAGGGGATCTCCGGCAGCCGAAGTTGGGGAATACAGGGTCGGGGCGACTCCAGAGCGGGCGAGCGCTCGGGGCTCGGCCTGCTCGACGTAGTCGACGACGGCGGAGCTCGTGGACACAGTGGCACGGCGCGAGGACGACGGAGGGCGCGACTACGACGATGGTGCGGCGGCAGGGGCGTCGGCCATGGTGGGAGAGGGCGAGGGAGAGGCGTTTGGGGCGAATGGAGGGGTCCAGGGGGTCGGGGCGACGACGTGGAGGTCATCCAGACGTCCAGGGGCGCAGGCGGCAAGCAGGTGCCGCCGTGGCGAGCTCAGGCGCGCCGGCGCTCACCGCTCTACCTGCCTGCCTGGCGAGAGGAAGCAGTTGACTGGCCATGGGCCAGCACAGTGCTGGGCTGCCAGGTGGGCCGGTTGGTAAGTTTCCTTTCTCTCTCTTTTTTCTGTTTTCTATTTATTCTGTTTTGTGTTTTGAAATAGTAAAAATACCATTTCATTTAGGAAAACCCTGAAAATATTCAGAGGCAAATTTGAAAATATTCTCAACAGCCTAAAATTACTTTCAGGATTATTTGGGCATTTTGAAATATTTATGGGATTTAAATTGCCCAAATGCAATTAGTAGTGAATTAATCCAATGACCTTATGACGTCCTAGAAAAGTGTGCACCATTTTTGTCAAAGGTTTTAACCCAAAACAAAAAGGGTGGACTTTTTAGAAGGGCATTTCAGGTTCATTGAAAAGTTTTTTTAGTAAACCCTAGTTGTTCCAGGGGGGTGCTGGGGGTTCTGTCATCCGCATTTCAGTTTTCTGGGGAAATTAAACATGATGCAACACTCTAATGCATGAACTACCTAGGGTGTGACAACTCACCCCCACTCAAAAGAATCTCGTCCCGAGATTTAGGATCCGTTGGGAAGAAGGTGGGGTACTCGAGTCGAAGACGATCCTCCCTTTCCCAAGTGGCTTCTTTTTCAGAGTGGTGTGACCATTGAAGCTTAAGAAACTTGATGTTATGGTGTCGAGTGGTACGCTCGGCTTGATCAAGGATACGAACGGGGTATTCCTGATATGAGAGATTATCTTGTAGATCAAGCGTTTCGTGGTCCACTCCACGGATAGGATCCTCGAAGCAATGCCTGAGTTGAGAAACGTGGAAGACATCGTGAACTCTGGAAAGATGCGGAGGTAGTTCCAATTGGTAGGCAACTTCTCCTTGTTTGGCAAGAATGCGAAAGGGTCCAATGTAACAAGGAGCCAATTTTCCTTTGATACCGAAACGATGGGTTCCCTTTAACGGAGTAACCCGAAGGTAAGCCTTCTCGCTGACTTCATAGGTCATGATCCTATGTTTATGGTCATATTGGCTCTTTTAACGAGATTGGGATGTTTTCAATTTCTCACGAATAACGCGAACCTGCTCTTCTGCTTCCTGAATCATATCCAGGCCAAAGAGTTATCTTTCCC
Source organism: Triticum aestivum (assembly GCF_018294505.1). Taxonomy (NCBI): domain Eukaryota; kingdom Viridiplantae; phylum Streptophyta; class Magnoliopsida; order Poales; family Poaceae; genus Triticum; species Triticum aestivum. The sequence continues at coordinate 361,726,210 of NC_057794.1, forward strand.
CGGTATCTGACCAGTTAAGAGGCGTTCAACATTTTCGTCCATAGAGAACTTCGAAATGAGCTTTGCCCAAGCTAGCTTGATAACTATTGTTATAAGCGAACTCTGCGAATGGAAGGCATTTCTCCCAATCCATTCCGAATGAGATGACCGAAGCTCAGAGCATATCCTCCAGAATTTGATTGACTCGCTCTACTTGACCACTTGATTGGGGGTGGAAGGCGGTGCTAAAAGAGAGACGAGTTCCCATAGCATTTTGGAAACTTTCCCCAAATCGAAAGGTGAAGAGACTCCCACGGTCTGAGTTAATTTCCAATGGGACACCATGAAGAGACACTATTCGGGAGATGTATAGGTCAGCTAGCTGGCTAGCGGTGATACTCTCACGAACAGGTAGGAAATGGGCTACTTTGGAAAGACGATCGATCACGACGAAGATAGCATTATTCCCTCTCTTGGTCCTGGGAAACCCAGTAATGAAATCCATACTGATTTTATCCCATTTCCATTCGGGAATAGCCAAAGGTTGAAGGGTGCCAGCAGGTCGTTGATGCTATGCTTTAAAATTACGACAAACGTCACAGTTAGCAATGTATTGAGCAATTTCTCTCTTCATCCTAGTCCACAAAAACCTCTGGCGTAGGTCTTGATACATTTTAGTACTACCGGGATGAATGGTGAGAGGGGATTCATGAGCTTCCTTAAGGATCAGTTGTCGCAGATGTTGTTTCTTGGGAACCACCAAGCGGTTCTTGAAGAAGACAACACCTCGTTCATCCATGGAAAAACATTTAGCAACTCCGCTAGCGATGTTCTGCTTGATCCAAGATATTCCCTTGTCATACCGCTAGGCGGTTATGATCTGATCCATAAGGGTCGGTTTCACCACCAAGGTAGATAGGAATCCTTGAGGAACAATGTGAAGGTTAAGCTTACGAAATTCCTCATGGAGAAGTGGTTGACCTTGTTGTAACATCAAGTTGTTACAATAAGATTTACGACTTAGCGCATCAGCCATGACATTGGCTTTGCCCGGGTTGTAAGTTATTCCTAAGTCGTAATCCGAGATCAACTCGACCCAGCGTCTTTGCCTGAGATTCAAATCCGTTTGGGTGAAGATATATTTCAAACTTTGGTGATCAGTGAAGATCTCGCAACGATTACCGAGAAGGTAATGTCGTCATGTTTTAAGTGCATGGACTACAGCTGCAAGCTCTAGATCATGTGTGGGATAGTTTTCCTCATGTGGGTGTAATTGCCGTGAAGCATAGGCAATTACCTGACGATCTTGCATGATTATGCAACCTAGTCCTTGTCGCGAGGCGTCGCAATAGATAATAAAGTCCTTGGAGAAATCTAGTGGTACCAGTACGGGAGCAAATGTCAGGCGTATTTTCAGTTCCTGAAAGCTGAACTCGCACTGTGGGGTCCACTCGAACTTTTTATCTTTCTTGAGGAGTTCAGTTAGAGGTTTAGCAACCTTGGAGAAATTCTCGACGGAGCGGCGACAATAACTCGCTAAGCCAAGGAAGCTCCAAACTTGCTTGACTGTCTCAGGTGGAGTCCAATCAAGGACAGCTTGAACTCTCTCGAGATTGACAGAAATACCCTTACCAGAGATTACATGGCCTAGATAGGTCACTTCTGGCAACCAAAATTCACACTTGGAGAATTTGGCATAAAGGCGATGCTCTCGAAGTTTTGTCAATACCAGCCTTAGATGTTCGACATGTTCCTCCTCACTCTTGGAGTAGATGAGTATATCATCGAGGTATACTACGACGAATTTATCCAAATACTCCATGAAGACCGAGTTCATTAACCGAGAGAAGGTGGCTGGGGCATTGGTTAAACCGAAGGACATAACGGTGTACTCGTATTGGCCATAACGAGTAACAAAGGCCGTTTTTGGAATGTCCCCGTTTTTTATTTTGATTTGATGGTAACCCAACCTCAAATCCATCTTGGAAAAGACTGAGGATCCAGCGAGCTGATCATACAGATCATTGATCCTGGGAAGTGGATACTTGTTCTTGATAGTGACCAAGTTGACAGGTCGGTAATCTACAACCATCCGATCCGTTCTATCCTTCTTCTTGACGAAGAGGACGGGGCAAGCCCAAGGAGAGGAACTAGGACGGATGAAACCTTTTTTCAAGGACTCATCGAGTTGGTTCTTAAGTTCGGCTAGCTCTAAGGGTGCCATCTTATAGGGTCTTCTAGAAATTGGAACGGTTCCTGGAACAAGGTCTATCACAAACTCGACATCCCTGTCAGGTGGAACACCTGGCAGTTCTTCTGGAAAGACATCCAGGAAGTCTTGGACTACCGGAATATCTTCAAGGTCTGGAAGGGGGTTGGCATTTAGGGAGTAAAGCTGGCGCTTGGCCACTCGAGTTAAGACATTGACTGTCTTGCCCGATGGGTGAGTAAGTTGAACAGTTCTAGTAGAGCAATCAATCTTAGCATAATGGGCTGACATCCAGTCCATACCCAAGATGATGTTTATGTCCGAGGACTTGAGAGCTATTAAGGATGCAAGGAAGACAAGTCTATCGACAAGAATTACATTCCCATGGCTTACTCTGGAGGTTTGCCATCTAGAGCCAGGGGGTTGAATTTCCATGGTAGTGGGCATGTCACAGAATGTCGTGTTATGCAATCGAGCATAGCTCTCAGATATGAATGAATGAGATGCTCCAGTATCGAAAAGAACAGATGCCGGATGGCAATTAACAAGGAGCATACCAAGGACGATGTTGGGATCATCATGAGCCTCCTCAGCTGAGACATAGTTGACATGGCCACGTGCAGTGGTGGCTCGCTTGGCGTAGACTGTGTTTCCTGCTGGCTTACCACGGCCAACGGACTTTCCAGGCTGGTTGGGGTTGTTGTTCTAGGGACACTCTCGACTGTAGTGACCCGACTCTCCACACTTGAAACATGTCACAACATTGGGGCGTGGAGCAGCATTAGCAGCGGGGCCACCATAGGTCTTAGGCAGTGCAAACTGCTGGTTGGGGCGAGGCGCCTCACAGGATGGCATCGGAATGAACCTGGGTGGCAGCGTTGTGCTTGGAATCCACACCCGGCGCTTCTGAGATCCAGAGCCGTATGAGGAACCAAAATCACGAGAGTGCTTGCGTGAAGCGTCATTGAGGGAGTCCTAGATTAGGGGGTCTCCGGACAGCCGGACTATATCTTTCAGCCGGACTATTGGATTATGAAGATACAAGATTGAAGACTTCATCTCGTGTCCGGATGGGACTCTACTTGGCGTGGAAGGCAAGCTAGGCAATACGGATATTTATATCTCCTCCTTTGTAACCGACCTTGTGTAACCCTAGCCCCTTTGGTGTCTATATAAACCGGAGGGCTTTAGTCCGTAGGACAACATACAATCACACCATAGGCTAGCTTCTACGGTTTAGCCTCTCCGATCTCGTGGTAGATCTACTCTTGTACTACCCATATCATTAATATTAATCAAGTAGGACGTAGGTTTTACCTCCATCAAGAGGGCCCAAACCTGGGTAAAACATTGTGTCCCCTGCCTCCTGTTACCATCCGCCTTAGACGCACAGTTCGGGACCCCCTACTCGAGATCCGCCGGTTTTGACACCGACATTGGTGCTTTCATTGAGAGTTCCTCCGTGCCGTCGCCAGAAGGAAGGATGTCGCGTCTCGTCTTTAAAGACGGTACTACTGTTGGGGAAGCTTTGGCTGTCGGCCAAACTCTCCGGCTAGGCGGGTTCATTATGACTGCCTGTTCGGCCGCCGCGCCGACGATGAATTCTCGGGTCATCGAAAACAGCCTCCACGTCAAATCGCACTCGCTGAACAGATGGATCCAATGGAGCTCTCCTCCTTAAACGAGCTCGATCGCATCGCCACCTTGGGAGTCGCTACAGACTATGATCGGATTGGGCTTAAACCCGATCAAAGGGAGATTAACTCTCCACCGGTCCCCCATCATATTGCAGTGGTGGAGGAACAATGCGGCGACCTTTCCTCTATCCTGAGGACCAACTATGTTCGGATTCCCGAGCTCTCCGAGCCAGACGCCTGTTCGCGGGAGGACAACATCCAATCCCTGAACTTAGAGTCAGGCAGCGGACCAGGATTAGCGGCTAACATCCCGGAACCGGAACTTCCAAAATTGGAATCTGCTCGGCCCCTGGATCCCAGATCAAGTAGGGGTTTGGATTCAATTCCACCCACCCACCCAAACACAAGCGACCTTTCCCATATCAGGCAAGAGCCCCAGGAAACAGTACATCATTACTGGGCCAGATTCCTCCTTGCGATGAACAAGGTTGAGGACTGTCGCGAGGAAGACGCAAACTTATTTTTCTGCAATAATTGCACGAACAAGGGAATCCTTAACGCCATAAATCACCGCGATATAACATGCTTCGCTGACTTGGCGTCCATAGTACGAAAGTACTGTGCGATGGAAAGTGCCTGGAAAACTGAAACAAACTTTTGGGATAATCCGGCCCTGAACACAAACCCAGTCCGAAATAAAAGGGTGCATTATCACAATACACTCGGGTTAACTACCAAAAAGCAAAAACCCTCTACAGGGCAAGGAACCGTACTGGAGGGATGGCTCAACGGACCCTGCAAAATTCATAGCACGGCGGATATAATACCAACGCACAGCCTTAAAGCATGTTGGATACTCCGGCAGGTGGCCAAAAGTGGTGAGGATCTTCTTATGCCACATACCACAGAGCACCATCCAGTGGATAACAATACGGTGTTAACAGTGTTCGAGACCTTTGCGTCAAATAATAGGCGCAAGCGAACACTCTACAGCATGGCCAAAATCTGCCACGTAGCAGCAACAAATCCATGGAGCGGCTATTACCTTCAATGCCAGTGATGAACCCAAATTCCGAACAGCCCGAGCACCAGCCGCACTGGTCCTCAGTCCAATCGTGGACGGCTTTCGACTCACCAAAGTACTCATGGACGGCGGCAGCGGACTAAACCTCATCTATGAGGAAACCCTTCAAAAGATGGAAATAGACTGGAACCGCATCGAGCAAAGTAGCACAACCTTCAGAGGAATTATCCCCAGTCGGGAAGCATGCTGTGCTGGGAAAATCACACTAGATATGGTATTCGGCACGCCGGACAATTACAGGTCCGAAGAAATTACATTCCAAGTGGCCTCGTTCAGCAGTGGCTATCACGCTCTTTTGGGACGGGAGGCGTTCACAATCTTCCAAGCCGTACCCCATTATGGGTACATGAAGCTTAAAATGCCTAGGCCCAACGGAATCATCACTCTTGCCAGTGATCCGGGCACAGCACTCCGCGCCGAAAACAAAACAGCGGCATTGGCCCTCGAGGCATTATTCGAAGCCCTCTCGGCCGAGGAGTTAACCACGCTACGCTCCACAGTGGACATGGATGATGTGATACTCGACAAGAGATCCAAGTACACCTCTTTTAAACCAGCGGATGAAATAGTCAAATTCCAAGTCCACCCAACGGACCCTACCAAAATAGCCTCCATCGGGGCACAGTTAAACCCCGCTATGGACGCCGCACTACGAGAGTTCCTGCGCGAGAATTGGGACATATTCGCCTGGCATCCTTCAGACATGCTAGGAATCCCACGCAGGCTGGCCGAGCATAGCCTCAATATCCTGAAGGGATTCAAGCCGGTCAAACAAGCTCTTCGGCGTTTCTCCAAACCTAAGAGACAGGCCATGGGAGAAGAACTAGCCAAGTTATTGGAGGCCGGATTCATCAGAGTAATAAAACATTCGGACTGGCTAGCAAAACTGGTGATGGTACCAAAGAAGGACAAATCCCGACGCCTTTGCGTCGATTTCAAAGACCTCAATAAAGCTTGCCCAAAGGATCCCTTCCCCCTCCCATGCATCGATCAAATCATTGACGCTACCGCAGGACACGAGTCACTTTGTTTCCTCAACGCATACTCCGGTTACCACCAAATCAAGATGGCGGAGTCCGACCAAGCCGCAACGGCATTCATCACACCATACGGTCCCTTCTGTTTCAACACAATGCCTTTTGGGCTCAAAAATGCCGGCGCAACATATCCGCGCATGATTCAGACAAGCCTAGAGAAACAAATTGGCAAAACAGTAGAGGCATACATAGACGATGTGGTCGTCAAACGCAAAAACGTCGACTCTCTGATAGACGACTTGAGGCTCACATTCGACAACCTCCGAACATATGACATCAAGCTCAATCCGGAAAAATGCGTTTTCGGCGTACCAGCCGGAAAGCTCCTGGGATTCATTGTCTCCAGTAGAGGTATTGAAGCTAATCCGGCCAAAATCCGAGCGTTGTCACAGTTGGCTACCCAACAGACCTCAAACAAATCCAGAAGCTAACTGGATCCATGGCGGCTCTAAGCCGCTTTATCTCCCGCTTGGGAGAAAAGGCTTTACCCCTTTATCGCCTCCTTCGACGCACTGAACACTTCGAGTGGACGGACGCGGCCACAGCCGGATTGGAAGAAATAAAGGCCATTCTGGCAACCAACCCGATCCTGGCCGCGCCAAACATCGGCTAACCAATGATGTTGTACATTGCGGCAACTCATCAAGTTCTAACCGCGGTTCTCGTTGTCGAATGGGAAGAGGACAGACACAAATTCCCTCTTCAAAAGCCGGTATACTATGTATCCACTGTCCTCACTCCATGCAAATCACGGTACCCGCATTACCAAAAAATAGCATAAGCGGTATTCATGGCATCGTGGAAACTGCGACACTACTTTCAAGAGTGTTTGATTACAGTAGCCTCGGAAGTGCCACTTAATGATATTATCAACAACCGCGACGCTACGGGCCGGATTGCCAAATGGGCCATTGAGCTCCTCCCATTCGACATAACATACAAACCTCGCCGAGCCATTAAATCACAAGTACTGGCCGACTTTGCCGCCGAATGGATGGAGGCCGAACTCCCTAAAGATTACGGCGCGTACTCCAATTGGATCAAGCGCTTCGACAGTTCTAAAATGCTGGCCGGTCTAGGGGCTGGCGTTGCCCTGACGTCCCCAACTGGAGATACCGTTCAGTACATACTGCAAATATTGTATACAGATTCCAATAATGCAGCCGAATACGAAGCTCTATTACATGGTCTTCGGATGGCAGTCTCCATGGGCATTTAACGCCTGGAGGTGTGTGGGGATTCAAACCTTGAAATATCCCAAATAAACGGAGATTTCGATGCCAAGGATCCAAAAATGGCGGCCTATCGAAATGCCGTCCTAAAAATGTCAGCTCGGTTCGAGGGACTCAAATTTCACCATGTGGCTCGGGAAAACAATCAGGCGGCGGATATCGTCTCACGCATCGGCGCAAAACGCGACGCGGTCCCCCCCGCCCCCAACATATTTCTGGAAAGGCTCTTCAAGCCATCCATAGCATGGGAAGGGGACACCGGTAACAACAGTCCGGACCCTGCCAAAATACCCGATACCGAACTCTCTGACACAATCGGAGGCTCCGCCATCGAAATAACACCTTCAGCCCACGAAATAATGGCCATTATTGCCCCATGGACAGAACCATTCCTAGCCTACCTAATTAGACAGGAACTTCCGGAGGACCAAAATGAGGCACGCTGCATAGTGCGGCGATCCAAGGCCTACAAGGTCCATGAGGGAGAATTGTACAAGAAAAGCACTACCGGAGTCCTTCAAAGGTGCATCTCCGAAGAGGAAGGGCGGAATCTTTTGGTAGAAATTCACGCCGGACTCGGCGGTCATCACGCCGCAGCCCGGGCTCTTGAAAGCAAGGCCTTCCGTACAAGATTCTATTGGCCAATGTCCCGGGCAGACGCTCGGGACTTGGTCCAGGGTTGCGCCGGTTGCCAGCTCTTTGCAAATCAAAGCCACATGCCACCCACCGCCCTCCAAACAATCCCCATTGCATTGCCCTTTGCGGTCTGGGGGCTTGACATGGTTGGACCACTTAACGGGGAACCCGCAAGAAAAAATACTTATTGGTCATGGTGGATAAATTCACCAAATGGATAGAGGCCAAACCAGTTAAAACAGCCGAATTTGGACCGGTGATAGATTTCATATCCGGGGTTGTACACCGTTACGGCGTCCCCCACAGCATCATCACTGATAACGGCACGAACTTCACGGCCGATGAGGTAAAACTCTAGTGCAGCAAAATGGGCATCAAGCTCGATTATGCCTCAGTCTATCACCCACAAACCAACGGTCAAGTCGAGCGAGCAAACGGTCTTATAATGAGCGGCATTAAACCTAGATTAGTGCGTTCCTTAACGGAGTCTAACACGCACTGGGTAGAGGAGCTCGACTCTGTACTCTGGGGGCCGCGGACCACGCCGAATCGTAGTACCGGATATACACCCTTCTTTATGGTGTACGGCGCAGAGGCAGTCTTGCCCTGTGACATAATTCATGACTCACCTAGAGTGCGCATGTACGAAGAAAGAGAAGCCGAGCTCGATCGGGAGGACAGTCTGGACACCTTGGAGGAGGAGCGCGACGTAGCCAAAGCCCGTTCCGCATTTTATCAGCAACAGGCTCGCAGATACCAAAGCAGAGAAGTACGGGCCAAAACTTATAACATTGGCGAACTAGTTCTACGCCTGCCGGATAAGAAAAAGAACAAGCTCGAGATCAAATGGGAAGGTCCCTTCATTATCAACCAAGTTCTTACCGGTGGAGCGTACCGACTGCGGGATGCATCGACTAGTCGACTCGAGCCGAACCCATGGAACGCAGCCAGGCTCCGAAGATTCTACGCCTAGCACCGGACTCTATGTTAGTCCCCTCCCTTTGTCCATTTTTTCACAAATACATTATGTGTCTTGTTTTCCTTTCTTTCTTTCTTTTCTTATTTCTCTACGCCTTCAAGGGTCACCTTGTGCCTTGTTTGCACATTACAGATGCGCTAGCCGCACTCTTCATACCCGGGGGCTTCTTCCACAGAAGCTTAAATTATTTATCCGGGCTTCATGCCCAACACATGTGTTATACTTCTGCATGTACCTTTTTTCACCATTATATGCATCGATATGACTTAATTTTTGGCCAAGCTGGGTTGCCTGGCTCTTGTATTTATGCCCTACGTTCTCGTTAATCCGGTTAGGGCATAAGGGGAGCACCTCTGTGATTGTTACCGCCGGGTCAGCCGGATGTGTACCTCAGACTGGGTGAAGCCGAAAGCTAGCGTTCTTAAGGGAATATTCGGTCGGTGAACAAAAGATGACTTTTATTTTTTCATATCTGCCCCCAGATGTTTTTCCTGCGTTTCTTATCGCAGTTCGGACATGCACTTTAGGGCATGCTTGCCCAGGGAAAGGAACCCTTAACAGAACTATTCTCCCTGGAAGATGTTTCTTACTACCCATGTAATATAACATAACTAGCTGGGCACTTGTCTGATAAAGCACTAATGACCCCTATGCCTAGTCTCCACGCATACCCCGGTTCTTATATAACCGAGCGGGTATTCGGATACACTCCGGACTATTGGGCCCGGAGGCTGAAGCGAAAAGGTCCGCACCGACAAATGATCTACAATCCGGCTAGAAGGCATTATACATGTCACTTCAATTACATAGTCATGCAGACTAACTAAATTCTTCTTCTATACCATCCAACAGGCGGTCTAGCTTACAATCCTGTTGGGAATACTTTGCGGCTAATTCTACTTGCCCATAAACTAAGCTAACGGGAATCACTTTTCCGTCGGGCCCCACAGGTCCGACCTCGGCCATGTGATTTGGGTCTGTTTTGGTATACCGCGTCTTCACCATGGCCCAGGCTTCCCTGGCACCATGTCGGCAGGCTGATATCTTCCATAATCGGAAGCGTCGCCGCGCTCCTTTGAGCTTCTCTGCAAGCTCCGCAACACCCTCTGGCAGGGAGACGAACGGCCACAAGGCCTGGGCAACACCCTGCATCACCTGCCAAACTTGCTCGTGCAGATGTGACAGCTCGGACAGAAGATCACCCGCAGACCCGGGCATTTCCTCTGCGGGACAACCCGTCAGCATACCTACAGACATAACGCTGTTAGTCGGCTTCTTCGCTGAATACCATTAAAGGATTCATTCAAGCACTTACTAAAAATGCCACGTCGAAGCCTCTTATTCTCCTTCTCGGTGTCTGCAAGCTGGCCCCGAACGTTTTTTAGTTCCACGTTCAGCCTTATGTTGGCGTCTTGGAGATTGTTTTTCTCTCGCCAAACCTCAGTCAGCACGCATTTGCCAGCTTCTAGCTGCCGCATAACATGCTGGTCCCCCGGATTTTCTCTGGATTCATCTGCAAAATCTATTGTTAGATCTGCAGCGATGCCATGCACTATATGGTAACCATCATTCTTTGAAATGTTACCAGCGGGAGGTTTTTATGTTCCTGCAATGCGGCAATAGCGGCCCGCAGTTGGGTCTTGCATTCCTCCAGCTCCTGGGATAGCCTAGTATTCTTCTCTGTAAGAACCTGCACAATAAAGATGATCCTTAAATCAGTTCTGCTAACTATTTCAAGTCTCAGGGGCTACTGATACATACAAATCGTCAGATTCACTCACCCGTACATCCTATACATACTGATCCGTGGCTCTGGCTAGACCATCTTGAGCGGCACGGAGGTATGCCTCTCCAGAATTAAAGGCATCAAACGCCTCTGGTGAGAAACAAGCGTCACGAAGTACGGCCCGGCGGCGCCTATGATTCATGGCGCTTTCCACTTCTGAGTTTGTAGTAGATAACCTATCCGCATCCTCTGTAGGGGGATTATCCGGCGCCTGCCCCATATCGGCTTCTGCCTCCATGTCCGGTCTTGGTGCCCGACTGGTGGAAGCGTGATCGGCGACATCGTCGGACATATTCCGGCGAGCATTTTTTCCGTTAAAGAAACACGGGCGTCATTATATTTTGAGAAAGACGACAACCATGGAGCAGGGTTTGTTGTACCTTTGCGCCGGCGTCTCCGTCCTAACCGCCTTCCTTTTTGGCCTACCTGGCCTCGGCGCCTCCTGTTGGCGCGTTGCCGCAGGGCGTCCCGAATGCCTTCCCTATAAAAGGCCATGTGAATATGGTGGGTGAAGTGTCTAAAAGGGGATCCTACTTTTTTGAGTTGGGACTTTTCAGTTTTTCTTACATGCGATGCAGGGAGCAGTCCGGGATAGTCGGCTGTAATGGCCACCATGGCATCGTCGCATCTTAACTGATAGAACTGCCGGTTTATCAGCTCCACGGAGATAACCGGATCTTCTTCGAGTCCGGAGTCGAGGGCCCGGTCTGGGTCCTCCGGTTGTGGAGAAGGGCTGCAGACCTCCTTTATGTCCTTTCGCAGTTCCTGCCATAAATTAGCAAGGTGAATACTTACAATGAAAAACGCAGGAAGATGGAAGTAAGGGGATATAGCTTACCCAGCTTGGAGGATTGTACATGGAGAACCTGTCCCGTGGCTTGATGCGGGTGAACTCCTCCTCCTCTCCCTTGAACAGTTCAGACAACATTTTGGCTAATGCAGCAACATCGCCCGGACCCTTACGCCCGTAGCGGGTGGCGTCATCCTCCCCGTTGAAACACCATAACGGATGCCCACGATATTGAAGTGGTTGCACTCCCTGCATTATGCAAATCGACATAACTTCGGTTATTGTCAAACCTGACTGAGCCAGTGCCTTAATCCGGTTCATCAGATAGAGGACTTCTCTGTCGTCTTCCGCCCGGGGCTCCGCGGGCGCCAACTTCGGCGCTTCTTCATAGGAGCATTGTTGAACTCAGGAAGACCCCGCCGAACAGGGTCCGGACGGGGAACGTCCTCCATATAAAACCATTCTGAAGGCCAGTCTTCGGACGGCTTCTTAGGGGTACCGGACAGATATCCGATATCGGCGATGCGCCATACTTCGGCTCCGCCCACTTGATAAAGTGATTCCCTCTGTGTGCGAGGGACAAGGCAAAATAGCCTTTTCCACAGCTCGAAGTGAGCCTCGCAGCACAGGAACAACTCGCAGAGAGCAACATAGCCGGCGATGTGTAGGATGGAGGCAGGGGTGAGATTGTGTAATTGGAGGCCGTAGAACTCCAGGAGCCCGCGAAGGAACGGATGAATTGGAAATCCGAGTCCCCTTAGTAAGTAAGGAACAAGGCAAACCCGTTCCCCCATGGAGGGACAGGGAAAGTTCTCCGCTTGCTCCCCACCATTGTAGGTGGCGAGCCCGGCTCGAACGGGCACCATGTATGCTGGGGGAAGAAATCCTTTGGTCTGCAGTTCGACCAATAGACTATGTGGAGATGAACACCTCTCCCAATAACCAAGCTTAGGGCTATGTGGGTGGGAGGAGGAGCTGCGGAGGTTGGCCATGCTGGAATGGATCTTTCTGAAACACACTCTAATGGATTCTCACTAAGGGGAGGATGGTGTGGATCGGATCTAAGAATCCCAATCCCTTTAATAGACAATTTATTTATCTGGCTAGGGGGTGAATGTAAAAATGCCCTGGCGCCTCGTATTCGTTCGAGAAATTGCCCTTATTGGGCGCAGAAGCCAAGAGGACATTTATGGGGCTGGATACTATTTGCAAACACTTGGAAATTGGAGAAAAACCCGCCTTGCAATGCCGGAGACAATACTACACGCCGGACTCGTCGTCATTGAAGCCTGGTTCGGGGGCTACTGAGGGAGTCCTAGTTTAGGGGGTCTCCGGACAGCCGGACTATATCTTTCAGCCGGACTGTTGGATTATGAAGATACAAGATTGAAGACTTCATCTCGTGTCCAGATGGGACTCTACTTGGCGTGGAAGGCAAGCTAGGCAATACGGATATGTATATCTCCTCATTTGTAACCGACCTTGTGTAACCCTAGCCCCTCTGGTGTCTATATAAACTAGAGGGTTTTAGTCTGTAGGACAACATACAATCATACCATAGGCTAGCTTCTAGGGTTTAGCATCTCCGATCTCGTGGTAGATCTACTCTTGTACTACCCATATCATCAATATTAATCAATCAGGACATAGGGTTTTACCTCCATCAAGAGGGCCCGAACCTGGGTAAAACATTGTGTCCCCTGCCTCCTGTTACCATCCGCCTTAGACGCACAGTTCAGGACCACCTACCCGAGATCCGCCAGTTTTGACACCGACAGTCATAGTCAGTCTGGCCTGTCTCAGCACTGATGGCCTTATTGACCAACTTCTGGAAGGAGGTGCACTCGTGCAGACGAAGATCGCGGCGAATCTCGGGGCTATGTCCCTTGCGGAACCTTGCCTGCTTCTTAGCATCGGTGGATACTTCTTCAGGAGCATAACGTGCCAGATTCCCAAATTCACGACTATATGCATCCATAGTCAGTCTGCCTTGGGTGAAATTGTAGATATCTTCCCTCTTACGATCTATGAGACCTTCCGGGATGTGATGCTCACGGAAAGCCTCACTGAATTCAGCCCAAGTAGTGATTTGGCCAACCGGGCGCATAGCCTCAAAGTTTTCCAGCCAAAGGCTAGCAGGGCCTTCGAGGTGATAGGCAGCATAGGTAACCTTATCAGCTTCGGCTACGTTGGCAGAACGTAGCTTGTGCGTGATGCTGCGAAGCCGGTCATCCGCGTCGAGGGGCTCGACGGAATGATTAAACTTTGGTGGGTACAACTTGATAAAGTCATTGATTGACACCAAGTTGTTTCCCTGATGGCATGCAGTGTTCTGCTCAATCCGCTCCAGCAAGTGGTTAGTCTCTCGCTTGTTTCTTTCTGCCTCCAGCATTCTCGGCATTCTGGGAACGGGGGTCCCCAGACTTGCCTGCCTGCGGCCTGCGGCGTGGCTGAAAAGGGGGCCCAGCACGGCCCATCTTCACCAACACAAACCCAAGACCCTCGCGAGGGGCCAAGCCTCGCGGGGCGGACGACGCGGAGCTTCCTCAGGCTCGGCCTCGTCAGGATGGCTCACGAGGAGGCGGAGGGATCAAGGCGGGGTACCTCACGAGGTGCCAGTGATGCAAGCCATGACGACCGGGGGCGCCAGGCGGGTGCCAGCCTGCGCAGCGTCCTCCCTTCCTCTTTGGTGCAAAGGGGGCAAGCGCAACCGCGGAGTACCAAGGCATCAGACAATGTTTGCCATTTCGGTGCAACGAGACCAAGACCAGGAGGACTACGAGACGGAGGTCACCGTGGAGCCCAAGACAGCGTCATCACCAGAGCTTTGCACAGGCGAAGACTACTTTTGTCAGGATAGTTGATACTAGCTGTCCCCCTTCAAATTAGCCCGCCGTTGTTGGCTCCCTTCCCGCTCGATATTTGGGAAGAGGACCAGGGCCCCTATAAATAGGATCAGCCACCCGCTAGACAGAGGGGGGAGGACAGACGGAGAAAGAGAGAGAAAGGTGACTGAGCTCCTCCCAGCAGTTCATCGCCCCAGCCAAGAACAGACCCTCGCGAGGCTGTCCTTCCTTGTATTGTTCATCATCATCAGCCCAAGAGGCAATCCACCACACCTCACATTGGAGTAGGGTATTACACCACAACGGTGGCCCGAACCAGTATAAACCCTGCGTCTCTTGTGTTGTTTTAGCAATAGTTTAGATCCTAGCAAGGCGGAGGGGTGCAGGTAGGTAGGAGGCGAAATCTCCGTGCGCACCCCAGTGTTCGAACCCCAAGGGTCTGCCGGAACCCGAAATCCGACATTTGGCGCGCCAGGTAGGGGTGCGCCGAGATTCGTCTTGAACCACCCGTTCTCCTCCGACCATCACGCCCATGTCTGATGCTCGTCGGGCCCGCGCCGAGCGCCGGGCTGCGCTCGCTTCCCGCGTCTCCCAGACAACCCCTGTCGGCGGGCGTCCTCGCCGTTCCCTGTCACCTGCCGTCAACGCCGCCACTGGCCCGGCGGGGGACGAGCGGCAAGCTGTCGTGGTTCTAAGCCTGATAGTAGAGTGGGGGTAGGTATGGAGAGGCAAGGTCCTAGCTATGGAGAGGTTGTAAGCACAAAGGATGTACGAGTTCAGGCCCTTCTCGGAAGAAGTAACAGCCCTACGTCTCGGAGCCCGGAGGCGGTCGAGTGGATTATGAGTGTATGAACTACAAGGTGCCGAACCCTTCTGCCTGTGGAGGGGGGTGGCTTATATAGAGTACGCCAGGACCCCAGCCAGCCCACGAAGGAGAGGGTTTAAGGTGAGTTAAGTCTGGGGCGTTACTGGTAACGCCCCACATAAAGTGCCTTTACTATCATAAAGTCTACTTGATTACAGGTCGTTGCAGTGCAGTGTGCCTCTTGACCTCCTGGTGGTCGAGTGAGTCTTCGTGGTCGAGTCCTTAAGGCTAGTCGAGTGAATCCTTGTTGGTCGACTGGAAGGCGACCTCTTCTAAGGATGTCCTGGGGTAAGTTACTTGGATCAGGTCCATGACCCTACCCTAGGTACATAACCCCATCATTAGCCCCCGAATGGATTGAGGCTTCGAGTGAAGAAGGAGTTGATGTCGTTTCCGATTAACCTTTGTGCTCCGGTTGCGCGCTGTTCTGTACCAAAGAATCTCTTCGTCGATAGGAAACAACTTGCCTTCAGTCGACTTGATCCATTTTGTTTTTGCGTCGAGTGATCTTTCAGGCTTCGACGATCTCCGAGCGACGGATCGCCGGAAACCTCGCGCCTGACAGACTGATTTGCTGTTCACGGATTCTGCGGGATGCGAAATTTGGGGACGCGCGCGAAGCGGGGCGGACCGCGGCGTTCGGATGGGACGGGACATGGACGCCTCGATCTCCGCGCCGCCTTTTTCGCCACGTATCCCGTCCGCATAACTGCTCCAGATATGATTAGATCGACCGGGCCCACCTGTCATCCACTCGGAAGGGACCTTATAAATGTGCCCGGCGAGGATTTCTGTGCTGCGCCTTAGCATTCTCCCTTTCTCTCTGCTTCCTTCCTCCCTGCTCAGCGTGCTCGCTCTCACCCCCGCACCACTTCCCTTCGCGCATCTCGCCGGCGACCATGGCCAAGGAGAAGACGGCGGCGCTGGAGCGTGCAAAGAAGGCGTCGGCATCGGAGAAGGCGAAGGGGAGATCCACCAGCCGCGGAGGGTCCTCGTCCAGATCCCGCCTGCCGAAGGGCTGGGTCCAAGGAGACTGGATCCAGTCGACCATCACGGAGAATGACCTCCTCGACATGGCCAACGAGGGCTTGATCCCCCACGGAGCTGCGAGGCTTCCGGGGAAGGAGTGGCAGCCCCAGCCAGAAGAGGGTGAGTGTGTGCTTTTGGCCACTCATGTTGATCGCGGGTTTTCCTTGCCGCCGAGTGTTTTCTTTCGTGGCTTTCTTGAACTTCTTCGGAGCGCAGCTCCACCACTTTACCCCAAACTCCATTGCCTATCTTGCTGCGTTCGTGTCCATGTGTGAGGGTTTCTTGGGCTGTCGACCGCACTGGGGTTTGTTCAAACATATATTCACGTGTCGATCTCAGACCGTGAAGAAGGCGAGCCCAGGTGATGAGAGAACCCGAGTCGTCCAAATGTGCGGGGGCCTGGGGATTCAGGTGAGGAATAAGAGCACCTTCCCGCCCATGACCTTTCCCGAGTCCGTCAGAGGCTGGCAGTCGACTTGGTTCTACTGCCAGGTCCAGTCGACGCCAGGGCAGTCGAGTGGACTCCCTCCGTTCACCATGGACCGAGTGAGCAAGCCTTCCCCTCTGAAGCTGATTCCGGAGGAGAAAGCCGACGTGAAGATGTTGATGGAGCGCGTGGTGCAGTTGGTTCGGGAGGGAGTGACGGGCATGGACCTCCTGGAGGTTTTCCTCAGGCGTCGCATCCAGCCTCTCCAGTTCTGGAGCCACTGCATGTGGTTGTACTGTGGGACCGAAGATGAGACTAGAGTCCATCCAGAAGCAGTTGACGATGTCACTCTGGAAAGATGGATGGCAGCCGTCACCGGAAACAAGGACAACCCACGCGGAGCCAGAAGGATTCCTCCACTCGACCACAACAGCGACTCGAACAAGGTACACTTGCTCTGCTCTCCACTGCGCCTTCGTCGTATTCATTTCTGTTAACCCTGTCGACTGGTCGACTGATCTTTGTCTGGGCATCTGCTAGGCCCTCACCGAGCTGTACTCGATGCCCAATGGGGCACAAGCTTCGACTGAGGAGGGCGAGGCGAGCGGGGGCGAGAGTCAGGAAGAGGAGGTATGGGACTCGGATGTTGCAGAGGATGATGACGACGATGATGATGATGACGGTGATGAAGACGACGTCGAGGACGACGAAGAAGAGGAGGAGGAGGTCGTACCACCGCGCTCAGAAAGGCGGTCAAAGCTTGTCCATGATCCTTCGACCGAACGTGGTAAGGGGGTTGTGACCGCCACTCAGTCGACCAAGCGCCCTCGAACCACCTCTCCGGTGCCGACTGAAAAGGCGCCGAAGCAGCCCAGGGCGGCCTCGTCGAAGCCGATCAAGCTCTTGCCGAAGATGAAGGTGTCCATCCCCACCATATCAGGGTAACTGTGCTGCTCATATTTTCTCATTCTGTGTGAACTTTATCTCTGGTCGACGCTTAAGTTAGTCGACTGACCCTTTGGAGTTGCAGTGCTGCTACTTCTGAGACCTCGGCCCGGGCCGATGACCACGAGATGGAGGATGCGGCAACTTCGAACCCAGGTACTGTATTCTTAACACCGTTTTTAGTCGACTGACTCGCGACCTCTGATCCTGATTCTTCTCCGCAGCTCCGCCCAATACTGTTATCAATCTTCCTGACGACGACGAGGATGAAGAACCACTGGCACGCAGGAAGAGTCGGAAAACGCCCGCCAGTAAGGTGCCTCAGGATGTGACGGCGCCTGAGACTCTGACTGTGGAGGAAGGGAACACCACTCGACACACGGTGTCCTTCGCAAATCCACTGACGAGTGCTCAGCAGCCCTCCCTCTTCACGACTCACCACGTCCCAGAGGACCAAGCTGGTGCAGCGAAGGAAGCAATACGCCAGGCGGGACTCATGATGGAGCAGCTGAAGACCATCCGGGACGCGAGCCAGGCAGCTTATGACGCCAGCTCTGCCCTCCAAAGCAATGTCCAGGTCAGTCGATCGTTGTTTGTTCTGTTGGATATGCTACCAAAAACTTTTCTTTTCCGGAATTTATAGCAGTCACCCACTGGGTGTGTCGAATAAACTCCGTGTTAGCGGGGGCACGCTGAGTGCACCCGCTGGGTGTAGTCCCCAAGGCTAAGGTCGACTGCTTGCAGTCAGCCTTAGGCTTTATGATGCCAATCTTTCCGTCAGTCGACTGGTCGACTGGATTTCACAAACCGGTGGGGGCACGCTGAGTGCACCCATTGGGTGTAGTCCCCAAGGCTAAGGTCGACTGCTGGCAGTCGGCCTTAGGCTTTATGATGTCAATTTTTCTTTCAGTCGACTATGTCGACTGGATTTCACAAACTGGTGGGGGCACGCTGAGTGCACCCACTGGGTGTAGTCCCCGAGACTGTGGTCGACTGCTTGCAGTTGATCACAGTCTTAGAGAATGCATTTCTTTTTTTTTGAGGTCGACTGGTCGACTTTGTCTTCAACAGGATTAGTGGGGGCACGCTGAGTGCACCCACTGGGTGTAGTCCCCGAGACTACGGTCGAATGCTTGTATTCGGCTGTAGTCTTAGAAACGTGTGTTTTTCCCTTTTTCACTCGGAAGTGAATTATTTTTGACATTTAGTCGATTGGTTCTTCGCAGAACTCTTGTGATCTTGTGGCTCGCTACTCAGAGCTGGAACAAAAACATACTCAAGTCGAGCTGAGCTTGAAGCTGGTTCAGGAGAAATTGACAAAGGCAAAGGAGGAGACCGAAGGTATGTTTGGTGAGACCCTGACGACTGCTTTTCCCCTTGCTTGTTTCAGAATCTGATCTTGCTGTAACTTGCAGGTAAGGTAAGGGAGGCCCAGCAGAAGAAAGACCTTGAGCTAGCTGAGAAGATCAAGCTTGCTGACGAGAAGTTAGCTTCAGTCACCAAGCTCGAACAAGACAATACCAATCTGAAAGCTGCTCTTGGGATTGCCAACAAGGAGGTCAGTCGACTGAAAACTGATAAAGCTGCCCTGACCGACCAAGTCAGCAAATTGACTGAGAAGAAAACTGAACTGGAGGCCTTCCTGAGTGGCCTTGCCAAGAAGCTGTTTCTTATGCTTGAAGGTAAACCTCCATGTTTGGCAAATATTTCCAATTGTGGCTTTTTCCATTCGACTATCCCCTTGACTTAGTGATCATCCTTGCAGAATTTTGTCAAAACTTTGAAGAAGAAACCAGCCGACTGGAGCCAAACCTCGACCCCGTCAATTCTCCGGTGAACGACGAAGTTGCCATGGATGTTTTCCGACTGGAGTCTCGTGTTGCAGCTGTCGTGGACTATCTCGCAAGGCTGAAGGCCGCCACATCTCGCATCGACTCGACGCTCTGGCCTGAGGAGACACTTCAGAATGACCTTGAGTCGCTGATGGCCCGCTTGAACACGATCCCTGGTCGAGTGCAGGAGTGGAAGAAGTCCTCGGCTCGGTGTGGTGCAGATGTCGCTCTGTGTCTGGCCCGAGTCCACTGCAAAGATGCGCGAGAGGAGAAGCTGGCGGCCCTTCGGGTGGCCAATACCAAGAAGCACGACTTCAGGTCCTTTATGGAGACTTTCCTTGCAGCTGCCACTCGGATCGCCGACGGAATTGACCTTGATGAATTTGTTGCACCTTCCAGCCCTCCACAGGAGGGGTAAAAAACTTCTTCTGGCTCGACGCTTTAAATTTGCCTCGGTATGCCGAGTGGAATTGTAACCGACAAACCTTAACGGGCTTGACGCCTGAGCACTTTCGGTTCCTTTAGATATCGATTCAAACTTGAATTTAGCGCTTGAATATGATTGCCTTCGGCTCAAAATGTCTTTTGCAGGTTCAAAGCAAGGCGCCTTTTCTGCAATCAACTTATTCTTTAGTCCACTTAGGCGAGCACTGGGCTGCGGCTAAGCCCCCGAGTGAGAGGGTTGCTCTTCACTCGGTAGGATTTTATAACTTAGGCGAGTGCTTGGACTGCAGCTAAGCCTCCGAGTGAGAGGGTTGCTCTCCACTCGGTAGGATTTTTATAACTTAGGCAAGTGCTTGGACTGCAGCTAAGCCCCCGAGTGAGAGGGTTGCTCTCCACTCGGTAGGATTTTTATAACTTAGGCGAGTGCTTGGACTGCAGCTAAGCCCCCGAGTGAGAGGGTTGCTCTTCACTCGGTAGGATTTTTATAAACTTAGGCGAGTCCTTGGACTGCAGCTAAGCCTCCGAGTGAGAGGGTTGCTCTTCACTCGGTAGGATTTTGATAAACTTAGGCGAGTCTTTGGACTGCAGCTAAGTCTCCGAGTGAGAGGGTTGCTCTTCACTCGTAGGATTTTTATAACTTAGGCGAGTCCTTGGACTGCAGCTAAGCCTCCGAGTGAGAGGGTTGCTCTTCACTCGGTAGGATTTTTATAACTTAGGCGAGTGCTTGGACTGCAGCTAAGCCCCCAAGTGAGAGGGTTGCTCTCCACTCGGTAGGATTTTTATAACTTAGGCGAGTGCTTGGACTGCAGCTAAGCCTCCGAGTGGAAGGCTGGCTTACCACTCGGTAGGATTTTGATAAACTTAGGCGAGTCCTTGGACTGCAGCTAAGCCCCCGAGTGAGAGGGTTGCTCTCCACTCGGTAGGATTTTTATAACTTAGGCGAGTGCTTGGACTGCAGCTAAGCCTCCGAGTGGAAGGCTGGCTTACCACTCGGTAGGATTTTGATAAACTTAGGCGAGTCCTTGGACTGCAGCTAAGCCTCCGAGTGAGAGGGTTGCTCTTCACTCGGTAGGATTTTTATAACTTAGGCGAGTGCTTGGACTGCAGCTAAGCCCCCGAGTGAGAGGGTTGCTCTCCACTCGGTAGGATTTTTATAACTTAGGCGAGTGCTTGGACTGCAGCTAAGCCTCCGAGTGGAAGGCTGGCTTACCACTCGGTAGGATTTTGATAAACTTAGGCGAGTCCTTGGACTGCAGCTAAGCCTCCGAGTGGAAGGTTGGCTTACCACTTGGTAGGATTTTGATAAACTTAGGCGAGTCCTTGGACTGCAGCTAAGCCCTTGAGTGGAAGGCTGGCTTACCACTCGGTAGGATTTTGATAAACTTAGGCGAAACGGATTCGCAGCTAAGCCTCCGAGTGAGAGTCTGGCTCACCGCTCGGTAGGATTTTTACAAACTTAGGCGAAACAGATTCGCGGCTAAGCCACCCACTGGGTGGGAGTTTTATGTGGACAAAAATAAAAAGTGACAGAAATTATGGAGGAACTATGACACTGTTATTTTGATGTCCATGAGCTACAGAAGTACTTTATTGCAACTTATCCGAGTGATAAAACTTAAGTGTAAAATGGGCGGAGTAGCTCCGCGTTCCAAGCTCGGGGCTCGTCGATATTATGCTCGACGTTGTAAAGACGATACACCCCGTTGTGGAGGACCTTGGTGACGATGAAGGGGCCTTCCCAAGAAGGAGCAAGCTTGTGTGGTTTGTGCTGATCCACTCGGAGAACCAAATCCCCTTCCTGGAAGGCTCGACCTCTCACATTTCTGGCGTGGAAACGGCGCAAATCTTGTTGGTAGACGGTCGAACGGATCAGAGCCATCTCCCTTTCTTCCTCTAAAAGGTCGACTGCGTCCTGCCGCGCTTGTTCAGCTTCTGCTTCGTTGTAGATTTCAACTCGGGGAGCATTATGCAGAAGATCACTCGGCAAGACCGCTTCAGCTCCGTAGACCAAGAAGAATGGAGTTCTTCCGGTCGACCGATTAGGTGTGGTCCGCAGTCCCCAGAGTACAGAGGGAAGTTCGTCGACCCAAGCTCCAGCCGCGTGTTTGAGATCACGCATCAGTCGAGGCTTCAATCCCTTAAGAATCAGTCCATTAGCTCGCTCTGCTTGTCCATTCGACTGCGGATGGGCGACTGAAGCGTAGTCGACTCGTGTGCCCTGGGAGTTGCAGAAAGTTCTGAATTCCTCTGAGTCAAAGTTCGACCCATTATCCGTGATGATGCTGTGCGGGACTCCATATCTGAATATTAGTTCCCTGATGAAGCTAACAGCAGTACCGGTGTCAAGGCTCTTGATTGGTTTAGCCTCGATCCACTTGGTGAACTTGTCGACTGCCACCAGTACATGCGTGAAACCGCTTCGTCCTGTTCTCAAAGGACCGACCATGTCCAGCCCCCAAACTGCAAAAGGCCAGACGAGTGGGATGGTCTTCAAAGCTGACGCAGGCTTGTGCGACATATTCGAGTAGAACTGACATCCCTCGCACTTATCCACTATCTCTTTTGCCATCTCATTCGCCTTGGGCCAGTAAAATCCGGCTCGGTATGCTTTGGCCACGATGGTCCGAGAGGACGCATGATGACCACAGGTCCCCGAGTGAATATCATTGAGGATGAGTCGACCTTCTTCTGGTGTTATGCACTTCTGACCGACTCCAGTCGCGCTTTCTCTGTATAATTGTCCTTTGATTACGGTAAAGGCCTTAGATCGACGGACGATCTGTCGAGCCTCTTCCTCATCCTCCGGAAGCTCTTTCCTCAAGATATATGCGACATACGGAATCGTCCAGTCGGGAATGACCACCAAAACCTCCATGATCAAGTCGACCACCGCTGGGACTTCAACTTCAGTCGGATCTGTGGCACTCTTGGGCTGCGGAGTTTCTTCGGTGAAAGGATCTTCTTTGACTGACGGAGTGTGTATATGCTCCAAGAACACACCACTCGGAATGGCTTCTCTCTTGGAACCTATCTTTGCTAGATCATCAGCTGCTTGATTTTTCAGTCGGGGTATATGATGGAGCTCCAACCCCTCGAACTTCTTTTCCAGCTTCCTCACTGCACTGCAGTATCCAGTCATGGCTGGGCTTCTCACGTCCCACTCTTTCATCACCTGATTGACCACTAAATCCGAGTCGCCATAGACCATTAGGCGACGGACGCCGAGTGAAATGGCCATGCGCAACCCATATAGGAGGGCCTCATATTCTGCCTCATTGTTGGAGGAATCAAAGTGAATCTGGAGCACATATCTGAGCTTATCTCCTCTGGGGGAAACCAGGACAACCCCAGCACCGGAACCATTCAACATCTTAGAGCCATCAAAAACATGGTCCAATGCTCCGAGTGAACTTCAGTCGGCTGCTGCTGTTCAATCCACTCGGCGAGGAAATCTGCTATTGCCTGGGACTTAATGGCTTTCTTTGCCTCAAACTTGATATCAAGGGGAAGAAGTTCAATCGCCCATTTGGCCACTCGACCAGTTGCATCTCTGTTGTGCAAAATCTCTGATAGTGGAGCGTCGCTGACGACTGTGATGGAATGGTCAGAGAAATAATGAGCAACCTTCTTTGTGGTCATGTATATTCCATACACAAGCTTCTGATAATGAGGATATCTCTGCTTGGATGGAGTCAAGACTTCAGACAAATAATACACTGGGCGCTGAACTTTGAGAGCTTTTCCTTCTTCTTCCCGCTCGACCGTTAGCACAGTACTGACGACTTGTCCTGTGGCTGCGATGTAGAGCAACAGAGGCTCTTTGCTGATTGGAGCAGCAAGCACCGGCTGGGTGGAGAGCAGAGCTTTTAGCTCGGCAAACGCTGCATCAGCTTCTGGAGTCCACTCGAACTTGTCAGCCTTCTTCATCAGTCGGTAAAGAGGCAGTGCCTTTTCACCGAGTCGTGAGATGAATCGACTTAATGCGGCCAAGCATCCAGTAAGCTTCTGGACATCGTGCACTCGCACAGGGCGTTTCATTCGGAGAATAGTGCCAATCTTCTCTGGGTTAGCGTCGATTCCCCGTTCGGAAACGAGAAAACCGAGTAACTTGCCACCAGGAACTCCAAATGTGCACTTTGATGGATTGAGCTTGATATCATACCTTCTGAGGTTGGCAAATGTTTCGGCGAGGTCAGCGAGCAGGTCGGAACCTTTTCGTGACTTGACAACAATATCATCCATATAAGCTTCCACATTCCGACTGATTTGAGTGAGTAGACACTTCTGAATCATTCGCATAAATGTGGCTCCGGCATTCTTGAGGCCGAATGGCATGGTGATATAGCAGAAGCACCCGAATGGAGTGATGAAAGCTGTTTTTACCTCATCGGGCCCGTACAGACGGATCTGGTGGTACCCGGAGTAAGCATCTAAAAAAGACAACCTCTCGCATCCCGCGGTCGAGTCAACAATTTGATCTATGCGAGGGAGAGGAAAGTGATCTTTCGGGCAGGCCCGGTTGATGTGCTTGAAATCAATGCACATTCGGAGCGACTTGTCCTTCTTAGGAACCATGACGACATTAGCGAGCCACTCGGAGTGGTATATCTCTCGGATAAATCCTGCCGCCAACAGTCGAGCCACTTCTTCACCAATGGCCTTTCTCTTCTGGACGGCGGACCGCCGAAGATGCTCTTTGACTGGTTTTGCAGACGAGTCGACTCTTAGGCGATGCTCAGCCAGTCCCCTGGGAACACCTGGCATGTCAGCGGGCTTCCATGCAAAAATGTCCCAGTTCTCACGGAGGAACTGGATGAGCGCTTCTTCCTATTTTGGGTCGAGTGTTGTGGAGATGCGGGTCGGAGCTGCTTCGGGGTCGGTCGGGTGAATGTGAACAGGCTTCGTCTCACCGGACGACTGGAATGCAGACTCTGTGGCGGGCTTCTTGGATCGCAGCAAGTCACTCGGATCTGCGTTTTGCTTGTATTCTTCGAACTCGACCGCTGTCACTTGGGAATCGGCAATCTTGGAGCCCTTCTGAAAGCACTCCTCTGCCTTTTTCCTATCACCGGTGACAGTGATCACTCCTTTGGGGCCGGGCATCTTCAATTTGAGGTACACGTAACATGGTCGAGCCATGAACCGTGCATAGGCTGGTCTCCCCAAAATGGCATGATATGCACTCTGAAAATCCACGACCTCAAACGTCAACTTTTCTTTGCGAAAATGCTTCGAATCACCAAACACCACGTCCAAAGCTATCTGGCCGAGTGACTCGGCCTTCTTCCCTGGTATAACTCCATGGAAGCTCATGTTACTAGTGCTCAGTCGGGACATCGGAATGCCCATACCTTTCAATGTGTCTGCATATAACAGATTCAGCCCACTTCCACCATCCATCAGCACCTTTGTCAGTCGAGTGCCTTCGACAACTGGATCGACCACCAAAGCTTGCCTCCCAGGGGTGGCAATATGAGTCGGGTGATCAGATTGGTCGAATGTGATGGGTGTTTGAGACCACTTCAGATAATTTGCCTTTGCTGGGGCAACCATGTTCACCTCTCGGTTAATCACTTTCAGTCGACTTCTGCTTTCCACATCTGCAAAGATCATCAGAGTGGAGTTGATATGCGGATATCCTCCCTCACTGTCCTCCTTGTCTTCGGCCTTGTCCGACTCCTTCTCCTTGTCCTTAGACTGTTTTCCCTGAAACTGCTGGATCAGGAGTCGACATTGGCGAGTGGTGTGCTTTGGGTAAATGATATTCCCCTCTTCGTCTTTCTTCGTGTGAATGTGACATGGCATATCCAACACGTCGTTCCCTTCTTTATCCTTTACCTTCTTGGGGTTCCAGGATCCTTTTGGTTTCCCCTTAAACTTTCCTTGAGTCACGGCCAGAGCCTCTCCAGGAGCTGCCGGTTCAGCCTTCCGCTTCTGTTTCCGACTGGTGTTTCCCTTTTCCGACTGACTCGGCTTGTGCTTGCCGCTTCGGAGTCGGTCTTCTTCTTCGCCGTTGGCGTACTTGGTAGCAATCTCCATCATCCGACTCAAGGTCATGTCACCGGTTCGACCAAATTTCAAACTCAGTTCTCTGTTCTTGACGCCGTCTTTGAAGGCGCAGACTGCCTGATGATCAGAGACATTTTCCACAGTGTGGTGCAAAGTGATCCACCTCTGAATATACTCTCTGAGAGTCTCATTAGCTTTCTGCACGCAGACTTGCAACTCTGTCAATCCAGCTGGTCGCTTGCAAGTCCCTTCAAACGTTCTGACGAACACTCGGGACAGATCTTCCCAAGTGTAAATGCTGCTAGGAGGTAATTGAGTCAACCATGCCCTGGCAGAACCTTCCAACATGAGGGGCAAATGCTTCATGGCCACCTCGTCGTTCCCACCACCAATCTGAACTGCCACTCGGTAGTCTTCAAGCCAAGTTTCAGGCTTAGACTCACCAGTGAACTTGCTGACTCCTGTTGCCAACCTGAAATTGGGGGGGATAACTGCGGCTCTGATAGCTCTGCTGAAACATTCAGGACCAGAAACATGCACTCGACTGCTTGTGGGTACATCTCTGTCGAGTGCACCTCGATGGGCTCTGTTCCGGTCGACCAACCCTTGCACGATAATGGACCGCGCGTCGAAGCCTGGCTCTCTGGGGTCAACTGGAACCCTACGCCCTGTACTGTACTGACGCCTATCATCTGGCTGCCGAGGAGCGTAAGACCCACCCCTCGGAGGGGAATAGGGCACTCGACGCCTATCATCTCGGTCGAGTCTGTCGCCATATTGATCTCGCCGATTCTCCGCCCTTCGCGCCGCGGAGGCGATCTGGGGCTGTGAGCCGACTGAACCGTATTCACAGTGACGGATCGACTGTGAATTCTGTTGCGCGACTGAGACATGGCTGAATTCTGATCTCCTGCTGCCCGGAGCAGATCCCTGATCTACAGCAAACCTCTGCCAGCTTCCGATTGCGAAGGCTGGATGGACTCTGCTATACGGGTCGCAGCTGCTAAATTCTGAATTGGGGTTCGATATACCTGAGTCGGCGGGAAGAGTTGACGTCGACTGGTGTCGGGAACTCGTTGCCGCGCGCGCTCGTCGAGTGCTCGCTGAAGGTTCTCCAGTCGAGTGCGCTCGGCCAAATTGGCCAGGCGCGCCTCCTCCAAGGCACGAGCCTCGGGGGTTTCCCCTGCGATGGGAATACGCAGGGGATCCTCGTTCCTGCGGCGAAGTTCCTCTCTTTGCAGAGAGTCGAGTGGCTCGGGTTGGTACTCTTCGTAGCCTCGCGTAGGGTCGCCGCCGTCACCTGCTCCACCACCACGGGCGAAGCCAGGGGGACTGTGGGGCCCATCGACCATCAAGATTTCCGCCGCTGGATCACTGCTACCGCACTCGGATGCAGTCTCTACGGAGCCAGTCGACAGGTCGAACAAGCCGTAGAGAGGTTCGTCGGGCTCGATTGCCGCAACTTGGGTGGTGGCCGATTGGCGAGCCACCGCGTGCCTCACCCATCGCTGAAGCCTCGACCGGCCCGAGCGCTTGCGCTGGCGGGAGACCGGGAGGGTGGACGATGGAGGAGCCGACCGATACTGGGTCGACGGTTGCCGCAGCAGAACGCCGCGGACACATGCGCGAAAATGCGTCGCACCGCGGACGGGGAGCGCATCTACGTCGAGTGGAGCCTCCTGGAGCCATGCGGAGTCGTCGGCGATGAAGGTGAGAGTGCCGAGACGGATCTCTTGACCCTCGACCAAAACTCCAGCAGACACCATGATGAAAGTACTCGGAAGAATCGCAACTTCTCCACAAAATCGCTAAAACACCTGCCCCACGGTGGGCGCCAACTGTCGTGGTTCTAAGCCTGACAGTAGAGTGGGGGGTAGGTATGGAGAGGCAAGGTCCTAGCTATGGAGAGGTTGTAAGCACAAAGGATGTACGAGTTCAGGCCCTTCTCGGAAGAAGTAACAGCCCTACGTCTCGGAGCCCGGAGGCGGTCGAGTGGATTATGAGTGTATGAACTACAAGGTGCCGAACCCTTCTGCCTGTGGAGGGGGGTGGCTTATATAGAGTACGCCAGGACCCCAGCCAGCCCACGAAGGAGAGGGTTTAAGGTGAGTTAAGTCTGGGGCGTTACTGGTAATGCCCCACATAAAGTGCCTTTACTATCATAAAGTCTACTTGATTACAGGCCGTTGCAGTGCAGAGTGCCTCTTGACCTCCTGGTGGTCGAGTGAGTCTTCGTGGTCGAGTCCTTCAGGCCAGTCGAGTGAATCCTCGTTGGTCGACTGGAAGGCGACCTCTTCTAAGGATGTCCTGGGGTAAGTTACTTGGATCAGGTCCATGACCCTACCCTAGGTACATAACCCCATCACAAGCATCGTCCCAGCATCTGTCCGTGCGGCGAGGTGGCCGCACCGCAACTCCCTCGCTCACCCCAGCTGGTTCTTCGTCCCGCGCGCTCCGCGTGCCTATAGAGCCTCGCAACCTCTCCCCCGCCCATCGCGCTGCACCAACACCCTCGGTCGTCGCGGACCTCTTGGGCGGCTCGCAGGCACCGCCTACAAGTCACCACGTCAAGCCGTTCATCTGTCGGGTCAGCGCCACTTCCACGCGGCAGGGGGCTCCCCTGGGCCGGGCGGCGCCGGAGACCGGCCTGACCTTCAGCTCGGAGGACCACCCCTCCAACTCGGCCTGCTCGGGTGCGCTCCCCATGCTGTGCAACCCCACCATCTGCCAGGTGGCCATCACCAGGACCCTCATTGATGGCGGCGCGGGCCTCAGCATGCTCTCGGTCGAGGCCTTCAACCTCCTCTGCATACCCCTGGAACGGCTGCAACCCAGCCGGCCCTTCTCAGGCGTTGGGGGCGAGTCGTCCAGCTCCTTGGGACAGATCCGGCTCCCAGTAACCTTCGGCATCTACAAAAACTTCCGCACGGAGCTGGTCGACTTCGACATCGCCCCCATTGGCCTCCCCTACAACGCCATCCTCGGCTACCCAGTGCTGGCCCAGTTCATGGCCGCGACGCACCCGGCGTACAACCTCATGAAGATGCTCGGGAGCAGTGGTGTCCTCACTATGCACGGGGACACCGGAGACGCGCTGCGGGCGCTCAAGCTCGCCTTCATGACGGCGGCGTCGGCATGGCCCGCCGACTTGGAGATCCTCGGACCCAAGGGGGCTGCACCTGCCAAGAAGAAACAACTGTTCACCCAAGACAAGGCAGAAACCAAGCAGATACCCGTCGATGAGGACGGGTCCACCAACGCCACCTTCACCATAGGCGCCCACCTCGAACCCGAGCAGGAGAAGGCCCTGGTCGGGTTCCTGCGCACAAACAAGAAGGTATTCTCTTGGGAGCCTGATCAGTTGGCAGGGATCCCTAGGGGTGTAATCGAGCATCACCTCAACGTATGCCCCAATGTGTGCCCTGTGAAGCAGAAGGCCAGGCGGCAGTCCACAGAAAAGCAGGCCTTCATCATCCAAGAGACCCGCAAGTTAGAAGCCGCTGGGGTCATTCGCGAGGTCCGATACCCGGATTGGTTGGCCAACCCTGTCGTTGTGCCAAAGAAGGGAGGGAAGGAGCGCATGTGTGTTGACTTCACCAACCTCAACAAGGCATGCCCGCAAGATCCGTTCCCGCTCCCCCACATCGACCAGATCGTCGATTCCACTACGGAATGCGACCTCTTATGCTTCTTGGATGCCTTCTCTAGGTATCACCAGATCAAGATGGCGGTAGAAGACATCGAGAAGACAGCCTTCCTATCCCCGTGTGGGGTGTACTGCTACACATGCGTCACATTCGGGCTGCATAACGCAGGGGCGACCTTCCAGCGGCTGATGCACATCACCTTGGGCCTGCAGCTCGGGAAGAATGTTGAAGCTTACGTCGATGACATTGTGGTAAAGTCTCGGGAGGCCAGGACCTTGATACAAGACTTGGAGGAAACCTTTGAGAGCCTCAACGCAGTGAACCTACGGCTCAAGCTAGAGAAGTGTGTGTTCGGAGTCCCCTCGGGCAAGCTCTTGGGTTTCCTCGTGTCCCACCGAGGCATCGAGCCTAACCCGGAGAAGGTCAAGACGGTGGATGACATGAGCCCGCCAAAGACCCTCAGAGAAATGCAGAAGCTCACGGGGTGCATGACCGCGCTAGGGCGCTTCATCTCAAAGTTGGGGGAACGAGCACTACCCTTCTTCCAGCTAATGAAGAAAAGGGGGCCCTTCGAGTGGACTGAAGAGGCCGACAAGGCGTTCCAGGATCTCAAGAGATACCTGACCAGCCCACCGGTCATGGTGGCTCCGCGCCCTCAAGAGCCCCTGGTGCTTTACCTCGCCACCACTCCCTACTCCGCCAGCGCAGCCTTAGTGGCAGTCAGAGAGGAGCGCCGAACCAAAACCGCGGCAGCAGCCCGGGACAAGGCAGAACAGGGACAAGGAAGGCCTACAGAAACCGCCATTGCGGCTGAGGAGGATCAGCCGCCGCAGAGGGGCGCACCGGAGGCGGAAGAGGCCCCTCTTCCAGATGGCCAGCCTAAGGAGGCCTCATTGCCTCAAGAGGCGCCACAGTCTCCAAAGGGAGCCACTAGCACTGACGCACTCCACCTTGTTGAGCACCCAGTGTA
This sequence comes from Triticum aestivum, assembly GCF_018294505.1. Taxonomy (NCBI): domain Eukaryota; kingdom Viridiplantae; phylum Streptophyta; class Magnoliopsida; order Poales; family Poaceae; genus Triticum; species Triticum aestivum. The sequence continues at coordinate 361,756,593 of NC_057794.1, forward strand.
CTTCGTCAGCACGGTGCTGCGGGATGCAAGGGCACGGTATCCAATGCCTCAAAAACTCCTCCTCGCGCTACTGATGGCCTCGCGCAAGCTGCGACACTATTTTCAGGGTCACCCCATCAAGGTAGTCTCATCGTACCCCCTGGAGAGAGTACTCAAAAGCCCTAATTCAGCTGGAAGGGTCGCTGAGTGGAACATAGAACTGCAAGCGTTTCAGCTCGAATTCAGCACGACCAGAGTCATCAAGGGAGCAGCGTTGGCGGATTTTGTGGCAGAATGGACGGAGGCGCCAGGCCTCAAGGCCGACGAGGATCGGTCCCTGTCCCCGGGAAGCGAGGCGCTAGAAGGCTGGGTCATGTACTTCGATGGGGCGTTCTCCAGGCATGGCGCCGGGACTGGAGCGGTGCTTATATCGCCCGCCCAGGACAAGCTCTATTACGCCGTGCAGCTCTGTTTCCAGCAAGGTGAAAAGGTCTCCAACAACATAGAGGAGTATGAAGGTTTAATAGCGGGCTTGAAGGCCACGGCTTCCCTGGGGGTGAAATGCCTCACCATCAAGGGCGATTCGCAGCTCCTTGTCAATTTCTCCAATAAGGTGTATGAGCCGAAGGATGAGCACATGGAAGCCTACCTAGCGGAGGTCCGCAAGATGGAGAAGCGGTTCTAGGGGTTGGAGTTGCAGCATGTGCCCCGTGGCACCAAGCAGGAGGCCGACGACATCGCCAAACGGGTGTCCAGGCGGTTACCTCAGGAGCCTGCCGTTTTCGAGGAGCGGCTCTTCAAGCCATCAGCCCTGCCGTCATTATCGAACACGGCTCAGCCCCGGGAGGAGCTCCCCCAGCCACCTGCCTTAGGGGCTCCGTCCTGTGGCCCGGCCTCAGGAGCACATCTGCTCCTGACGATGGAACCTCAGGAGGGATGTTGGATCGCGGAGCTCCGGAGTTACCTAACGCAAGGGACCCTGCCGGAGAAGGAGGAGGAAGCGGAGCGAGTGGCACGCCAGGCCATGGTGTACTGCATCAAGGATGGAGAGCTCTACCGGAAGCGGCCAAATGACGTATCCCTGCGCTGCATCTCCAGGGAGCAAGGGAAGGAACTGCTGGAAGATATATACAGCGGAGATTGTGGACATCATTCATCATCATGGACCCTCGTCGGCAAGGCATTCCGCAGTGGGTTTTATTGGCCCACCGCGCTCAATGACGCCGTCGAACTAGTGAAAGCTTGTGAGGCCTGCCAGTTCCACGCCAAGCAGATCAATCAGCCAGCAGGAGGCTTGCAGACTATACCCCTTTCGTGGCCATTCGCAGTTTGGGGGCTGGATATCTTGGGCCCGTTTCCTCGGGCGCCTGGGGGCTACCGCTACCTCTACGTCGCCGTAGACAAGTTCACCAAGTGGGCTGAAGTAGAGGCTGTCCGCACCATTCCCGCGGGTTCCGCGGTCAAGTTCATCAAGGGCATCGTGAGCCGGTTCGGGGTGCCGAATCGCATCATCACGGACAATGGTTCACAGTTCACCAGTAACCTCTTCAAAACATACTGTGCTAACCTTGGAACACAGATATGCTACGCTTCGGTGGCGCACCCCCGAAGAAATGGCCAGGCCGAGCGAGCCAATACAGAGGTCCTGAGGGGCCTCAAGACCAGGACGTTCAAGAAGAAGCTGGAGGCCTGCGGCAGAGGTTGGTACGACGAGCTTCAGTCCGTGTTGTGGTCCATCCACACAACCGCGACCAAGCCGACTGGGGAGACCCCGTTCTTCCTGGTCTACGGAGCCGAAGCGGTCCTCCCTCACGAGGTTAAACGTCGCTCCGCGCGGGTCTTGGCGTTTGACGAGGTGCAGCAGGATGCCATGTGGGGGATGGACCTCGTGCTGGGGGAGGAACGTCGCCAAGAAGCCGCGCTACGAGCGGCGAGGTACCAACAAGCACTGCGGCGATATCACTGCCGCAACGTCCTCCCCGGAACTCTCGAGGTAGGAGACCTCGTGCTCAGGCGAGTTCTCTCCAGGGAGGGGCTGCACAAGTTCTCTCCCATGTGGGAGGGCCCGTTCAAAGTTGTTCATGTTTCCAGGCCCGGCTCCGCGCGCTTGGAGACTCAGGAGGGGGTGCCAGTCCAGAATGCATGGAACATCCAGCACCTCCGGAGGTTCTACCCATAAAAGGCCCGGAGCATGTGAAGAAGGCGAATGCCTGTGAAGCTATCGCATTTTGGAAAAGGCCCGGAGCCTGTGAAGAAGGCGAATGCCTGTGAAGCTATCGTGTTTTGGAAAAGGCCCAGAGCTTGTGAAGCTATCGCGTTTTGGAAAAGGCCCGGGGCCTGTGAAGAAGGCGAATGCCTGTGAAGCTATCGTGTTTTGGAAAAGGCCCGGAGCCTGTGAAGAAGGCCAATGCCTGTGAAGCTCGCCACCCGTGACACTCTCACGTAATAATGAGTTGGGGCTGTACACGCCCTGGAGTCTCAGGAGCGCCGGCCTCAGGCCCTGGGGCTCCCTCCCACGCCCAGTGGCAGCACTTAGCTCCGCGCTGGTGAGAAGACGTTGAAGACTAGATTAGGTGCCGGACGCGACTTTTCATTTGCTTTCCGCAGTTGGCTTGTTCCTTCTTGTTCGAAATTTTATTGAAGTTGTTGCCATTTTTCGCTTGTGGTTCTTCGACTTTTCGCTCTCCTACCTCGATTTCTCTTGTGCAAGGCCTCGCGAGGGGGGCAGCCGAGCGCCCTCGCGAGTGTTCCTACCCTGGTCATTCAAAGGGTTCACGACCCGGGCCCATCACAGGAGCACCTCTCCAGTCCGTGCCCCATGGGCACCACGACACAAACAAAGGGCCTGGGTCGGTCGCCCCCCACGGCCGGGGCCGGGAATTATCCACGCGCGGGCACGTAGCCGGAAGGTACAATAACGAAAGCAAAACGATGATTAACAGCAATAAGCCAAACACGCCCCCACGGGGCTCCATGCTACTGTCTTTGTTATGCAGGAAAAAGGAAAAGAAAGGACAAATCTAGTGCGGCTCGTCTCACACCGGCCCACAGGGAAGGTCCGAGCTGCCTCCGGAGCTCAGGCGGACTCTCTCTCGTGCTTCACCAGGGCGCGACGGCGGGCGGACACGTTGCCACCTCCCAAGAAAATACGACAGCGTGGAGGCTAACCGCGGCCACCGCTAGAAGAGTCGCCGCCAGAAGAAGGGCCGGAGAAGCTTGAGGAACCCCGAGCACCTCCAGCCGCGCGAGTGCTGCCCTCTCCATCATCGCCGGAGCTGGGTTCCCAGCCATGGTCATCACCCTCGGGGCAACACCCTACGCGGTGAACATCTTCCCCAAACACCCTCACGTAGAGGGTGGCATCGCCGTCGAACTTGAAGTGTAGGGTGCACCGACGGCTCAGGCCACGCACGCGGGCAAACGTCTGCCAAGCGCGGGCCAGGCATAGGCTCCCGGCCACGAAGACCTCTAGTGAGACCCATGAGGCCCGGCTGCAGCAGCCGTCGGCCTGGAGCCAGAGGCCGCACGGGGCGCCGGCCGGGAGCTCGCCAAGGAGGAAGCAAGGAAGTGGAAGCCGGGTGCTAGTCGGCTCCGTCGACCACACGACGAACTCCGGCAGCACTTCAGCAGCGTGAGAGCGCGGCCTAGGGGGACGCGCAGCCGGAGCGCGCCCCCCGGACGCAGCAATCTGCCCGTCGTTGTACTGAAGATCGCCTTCGCGGCCGCGGGGAGCCACCGTGGTGGCCACGGGATGTTTGCGAGGGCGCCCTCGGCCGCGCTTGGGCGGGGAAGAGGCGGACTCAACCTGGTGAGCCTTCCCCTTCTCTACGGCCGAGAACCTCCTTGACGGGGCCAAGAAGAAAGGGAGAAGCAAGGAGGGATGAACTGGAAGGGCGCGCGCCGATCCATACTTACTGGCGATGGCCAACCAATGGCCCCCACGATCGCAGGTAATTATGACACGCTTTGCATGCAGGGACTTGTCCAATCCGTGCAGTTGTCGAGGCACCATGGGGAAGTGGAGACGCCCACGTCCAATCAACCGCCGCGCGGCGCCCAAGGCCGCAGGTTGTTAGGGCCCGCGGCGCTTCGCTCTTTCCCTTCCGCCTCCCTGCACGGCCAAGTCCGGGCGCGCCTTGGGCCCGGGGGCTACTGTCGTCGTTCTGGGAACGGGGGTCCCCAGACTTGCCTGCCTGCGGCCTGCGGCGTGGCTCAAAAGGGGGCCCAGTGCGGCCCATCTTCACCAACACAAACCCAAGACCCTCGCAAGGTGCCAAGCCTCGTGGGGTGGACGACGCGGAGCTTCCTCAGGCACGGCCTCGTCAGGCTGGCTCACGAGGAGGCGAAGAGATCAAGGCGGGGTACCTCACGAGGTGCCAGTGACGCAAGCCATGACGACCGGGGGCGCCAGGCGGGTGCCAGCCCGCGCAGCGTCCTCCCTTCCTCTTTGGTGCAAAGGGGGCAAGCGCAGCCGCGGAGCACCGATGCATCAGGCAAAGGTTGCCATTTCGGTGCAATGAGACCAAGACCAGGAGGACTACGAGACGGAGGTCACTGTGGAGCCCAAGACGGCGTCATCACCAAAGCTTTGCGCAGGCGAAGACTACTTTTGTCAGGATAGTTGATACTAGCTATCCTAGCCCACCGTTGTTGACTCCCTTCCCGCTCGATATTTGGGAAGTGGACCAGGGCCCCTATAAATAGGATCAGCCACTCGCTAGACAGAGGGGGGAGGACAGCCGGAGAAAGAGATAGAAAGGTGACCGAGCCCCTCCTAGCAGTTCATCGCCCCAGCCAAGAACAGACCCTCGCGAGGCTGTCCTTCCTTGTATTGTTCATCATCATCAGCCCAAGAGGCAATCCACCACACCTCACACTTGAGTAGGGTAGTACACCACAACGGTGGCCCGAACCAGTATAAACCCTGTGTCTCTTGTGTTGTTTTAGCCATAGTTTAGATCCTAGCAAGGCGGAGGGGTGCAGGTAGGTAGGAGGCGAAATCTCCGTGCGCACCCCAGTGTTCGAACCCCAAGGGTCTGCCGGAACCCGAAATCCGACAAGCATAACTTTGGCCAGAGAAGGCAGGTGAGGCAGATTCTCACCCATAGCTGCACTGGCTTCCCCTTGCTCCGGGGCAGCAGGGTTGCTGCGGGTGTTGACCATCTTAGGAAAAACAAGACAATGGTTTAGACAAGGATGGCACAATCTTGGCAAGGAAGTGCAGAATGTAATGGATAACATGGAATGCTGAGAAGTTCATTGCACGACATGGTAATATAGAAACTGCCACATATATACCATTGGTTATACACACCATACATTGTTTAGTACAAGCCCATGCTAGAGTACAACTACAGTGAAAGACATTACATCTCATCGGAGGCATTCCAAGCTCATATACATGATTTTTCTACACCTCTGGAGCGTGATACACACCAAGTCGTATCCCACGGTCACGCGGGACTATGGAGAATACAACTATTACAGTACTAGTGAAACTACTACTAGCTCAGATGGCTCCGTAGTAATCCTCATAAAAGTCATCACCAAAACCTGGAAGCGGAACATGATCATCTGGGAACAGACGGTCTTGTGGAGCTTGCAGTCCATAGGTAATCGGATGTGGCCTTGGTCCCACAGATGGTGGCAGACGGGGACCACGAGGAAGGGTGATGCCTCCTACATCACGCCACTCCATACAATCTGGCAATCCAGACCGCACAGGGTACAGGTCCCTCATGTCCATGTATCCTGCCTGCACAGCAGGTGCAAACCGAGTCAAAGTGGCCCAGTGATCAGGTTGAGTGTTGAAAAGCTCCATATGCAAGGCCCGATTTTCGCGGTCCTTATCCTCGAGCATCTCGGCAGTGGTGCGGAGTAGTGACTCCTCATGTGTAGAGTCATAGTACAAAGCCTGATAGTACCCTTGTGCTCCAGGGAGTGAGGCTGGCATGGAGCGGAAATCGGTGTTCTGAAGCAAGGCAATCCTGGCTCGAATGATAGTCATCATTGAGTAAGCTGCATCCTGCACAGACATCTCAATAGTAACCCCAAGCCCATAAGAGCAGTGGAGGGGTTCGGCGGCTCCAGGATAAGAGGGATATATCCTGACGGTACAAAGGTACTGGCTCTGGTTGAAGTCTCGGAACTGCTCCTCGACGGTATATTCCGGATACCATCGATAGCCTTTCTCGACCATCACTCTAACCAACTTGGCTGTGTGACCGGGTACATTGAGGCACCGGGTCAGATGAACCACTTGGTTCTAGGAATGGGTGGCCATCTGAAAGCACAGAATAATGCAAAGGCATTAGAATTTCCTAGGATAAATCGGACAGCATAACGGCTGTAAATGCTCAGAAAAAGATTTGAGACATTCACAACAGTTTGCAAAACCACTCAACAACATCATGTCAAGGTTTTGGTTCAACTGACAACATACTAAAAGTAGTAGAAACTGTACTGAGGCTTGTAACAACAATCCTATAAGCTACTACGGATTAGTAACACGTGAACCTGATAGAGAGAAGAGAGCCTAGTCCTTAACCCATGTAGAATGAGAAGAGAATGACTCAGATTAGAGAGCATAAGGTAAGGGAGTAAAAGAGCCTTACGTTCCCTTCCACAATCAATTCCCCTACATATAACTAAAGCATTTCTAGACTCGACATCGAGCAGTTTGGCTCAATGAACCTACAGGCAGTCCGACTCTGATGCCAACGTTGTCAGGACCCCGATTCCAAGTCACATCGATCTAGCCGGTAACACCTCATATCACTTTGCGGCCTCATGCACGGTATCCCCACGGGTGTCGCCTTACCATGGCCCAGGACTGTTTGCGCCTTTTGGCTCATGTATATGATAGTGTCGCTAGCATCCATATGACAGAGAACCCGGGCCGACATGGCTAGTCGTGAACCCAAAGCGGCACAGACCTATGGGGACATGCATACATGAATCACATCGAGCATGTCGGTCAACAGCGTGTGAATCCAGGCTGTAGCACTGGGCTAACAGGACTCCGGGGAACCCGGGATGTAGCAGGCTAGGCAGGACTCTGGATGTCACCGCGTGACATTTCCCCGAAGGGACAGACATAGGAACGAAGTGAAACACATGTCGGCCAGTCAAGTGTCCTGAGCGGTAGTGCTAGGCTAGTAGGACTCCGGTGAACCGGGCCATAGCGGACTACTATGGCTCAAGGAGCACTAGACTACATTTGCCCATAAGAGAGGCTGCCAAGGATAAACAACTATATTGTCGGATCCCACACATACCAAGCATTTCAATCATACACACAATATGCTCGATATGTGTAAATACAACATGGCATCACAACAAAACTCTACAACTCAAGTACTTTATTTAAAGGCTCCGGAGAGCCATACATAACATGTTCATATAGGTAGGGGTCACAAGACCCGACACTCAAGTCATACAAGCATACAAGCACATGCGGAAGCAAATAAGTCTGAGTACAGACACTAGAAAGAAAGAAGGCTTGTCAAAGCCTGTCTATCTACATAGGGCCCTCCATGGCCAGAATCACCACCTGGGTGGCAAGTTACTCATCGACGTCGAGGTCTACGTAAAACCCATCGGAGGGGGCGGTGTTGTCGTCTGAAAACAGTAATTAAAGCAACATGAGTACAAAGGTACTCAGCAAGTCTTACAACAGATCATACTATACATGCTCATTCTCAAGAAGGTGGTGGAGTTATTGCAGCAAGCCACCTTTGACTCTTGGCTAAGCTATCCTACGAGACACCACTGTAAAATAGTTTTCGCACACGAGTCCACTAATCACCAACACAATACTCCACCGGGGATCCTCCCTCATCATCCTACGAGAGGGCCATCCTTGGTACTCACACTTATCTTGAGTCTTTTAGTAGTAACCATTAACTTGTCTATGAACTGTATAGGCAACCAATTAGTCCTTTACCGCGGACGCGGCTACTCGAATAGATGATGTTAACCCTGCAGGTGTGTACTTCTTCATACACGCTCTCACCACTTATCGTCGTTACACGACATGTACTCAGCAACCTTCAAGCGGAAGCCCAACGAGGGTGTCAGCCACGGCATACCTAAACACACAAGTCTCTAGTCCAGGTTTATCGCCTATCCAGGTTCCATCCGCAGGGAGTCTGGCCGAGGTTTCCACATACGGCCCCGAACTATGTGTACAGGGTCCCGAGACGCCAAACGGGCGCCCGGCATACCCGGCCACGGTGTATCTACCGCATCATAGCCCACCCCTAGGGCCAGCGCTATGCACGACCGCCAACACATAACCTACAAACACCAAAAACTAGTTGCAACTCCTACAGAGTACTAGAGTGGTTAAGAAGCCAAGAGGGTTAATTAAGGATCCCAATGCATGGTTGTAACTGATTCTTAAATCACACATACAGATCTCAGTTCTTAGGGACGGCCTCAATGAAACAACCCACCATGTACTCCTACATGGCCTCTCATCGATACCTTTACCAAATCATGTTGAACACACCCCTCACATTACCGACGTAATCATTTCACTCTACCCATCACCCAGATGAACCAGACCTGACACAACTCTAAGCATAGCAGGCATAGCAAGGTAGGTAACACATACATGGCTCAATCAACTCCTACACATGCTAGTGGGTTTCATCTAGTTATTGTGGCAAAGACAGGTCATGCAGAGGATAATTGTTCAACTACCACAGCACACAGCAGTTTGAAACGTTGTTGTCTTAATGAAGTAAATGAGAGCAGAAGCGAGAACATGGGATTGTATCGATATGATCAATGGGGTTGCTTGCCTGATGGAGTAGTACTAGGGTACTGCCCTTCAGTTGGATACTCAGAGATATCCTCACATGATAACACAATCATCACATGGCAATATGCAACAATATGACGCATGCTATGACATGGCAATATGAGGTTTCCTGCCTAATGCAATGTGAAACAAATTGGTTTGGGTCCATTTGAATCAAAGATTCAAATGGAAGCTTATGTTGCTAAGCATTATAAGTGTATTAGCTTGTTTCACCTAAACAGCAAGGTTAAAGTGTTTTGTCATGCATGAAACCAATACAGATGGAAAGATTGAATTTTTCTGATCAAATTTCATATATAAATCTTTGCATTTGGAGTTACAGATTAAAAGTTATAAATTTTTGAAGTTTGTAATATTTTCTGCTATTTCCTATATAAGAATAATTCCAGTAATTGAGTTATTGCGTCAGCATTGCGTCAGGGTGACGTCAGCAGGTCAAAGGCGCCAGCCCAGGTCAAACTTGACCGGTGGGCCCCATCTGTCAGTGGTTAATTAACTAACTTTGATTAGTGCTAATCTAAGTTAATTAGCAGGGTAGTCCCATGTGTCATAGACTCAGGGGAAGTCAACATGGGCCCACACGGGGTCAAACAGGGTGAAACTCGCCGGCGTTTAGCCGCCGGCAAGGCCAGACGCGGCGGAGTGATGCGGGTTTCGTGCTTCGGCGACCAAAACGACGGCGGAGAGCATCAACGCGTAGCTGAGAGCAAGCCGCATCGAGTGGTGGCAGTGGGTGGAGCTGGGGTGGCCGGAAACGTCGCCGGCGATGACCTTGGCGGTCGCCGGAGCTCGGGCGAGGTCGAAACCGAGGCTATGGGGCACGACGAGGTGCTTGGAGTGGTGCTACGGGCTCCTGCGAGTGCGGTGAGTGCGTTAGTCACAAAGGTGTGGCCAGTGGGTGGCCGGAGTCACGTCGGCGAAGAGCTCGGCGGCGGCGGGTGCTCGGGTGTGCATGGTTATGGTGCACACGGTGCAGGAGGAAGTTAATGGAGAGGGGGAGGAGGTAGCTGGGCTCACGGCAATGACAACGAGGCAGACGGAGCGGTCGGGGATGAGCTGGTGCTGCGGTGAAGGCGAAGGGGACCTCCGGCGGCCGGAGTTGGGGAAGACGGGGTCGGGGCAACTCCAGAGCGGGCGAGTGCTCGGGGCTCGGCCTGCTCGACGTAGTCGACGACGGTGGAGCTCATGGACACGGTGGCGCAGCGCGAGGACGACAGAGGGCGCGGCTACGGCAACGGTGCGGCGGCAGGGGCGTCGGCCATGGTGGGAGAGGGCGAGGGAGAGGCGTTGGGGGCAAATGGAGGGGTCCAGGGGGTCGGGGAGATGACATGGAGGTCGTCCAGACGTCCAGGGGCATGGGCGGCAAGCAGGTGGCGCCGTGGCGAGCTCAGGCGCGCCGACGCTCACCTCACTGCCTACCTGCCTGGCGAGAGGAAGCAGCTGACTGGCCATGGGCCATCACAGTGCTGGGCTGCCAGGTGGGCCGGATGGTAAGTTTCCTTTCTCTCTCTTTTTTCTGTTTTCTATTTACTCTATTTTGTGTTTTGAAATATAAAAAATACTATTTCATTTAGGAAAACCTTGAAAATATTCAAAGGCACATTTGAAAATATTCTCAACAGCCTAAAATTACTTTCAGGATTATTTGGGCATTTTAAAATATTTATAGGATTTAAATTGCCCAAATGCAATTAGTAGTGAATTAATCCAATGACCTTATGATGTCCTAGAAAAGCGTGCACCATTTTTGTCAAAGGTTTTAACCCAAAACAAAAAGGGTGGACTTTTTAGAAGGGCATTTCAGGTTCGTTGAAAAAGTTTTTTTAGTAAACCCTAGTTGTTCCAGGGGGGTGCTGGGGGTTCTGTCATCCCCATTTCAGTTTTCTGGGAAATTAAACATGATGCCACACTCTAATGCATGAACTAGCTAGGGTGTGACATTGACAAACGAAATGGTTTGGTACAATGGAGTGATCATATTTTATCTAAATATTTATTCGTGGTTAACTTTTAGGTCTATCATGTCATGTTGTGTTTGTGTAGTTAAATGCATAAGATAGTTTTTTATGTGTGTTGATGTCATTGCTTTTGTTATATATTTAGGTGTGATGTGTAGTGGGTACTACTAGTGGTCAGTACCATAGTTCATATTAGAACGTTAGTATTGTTGGCAAGCCTTGATTATCCATCATCAACTAAACCCTGTCAATTCATCGAGTCCTCTACTTACCTTCTAGTCATGTTATCTCCTTTTGGAATCTCCATCTTGATCAATATCTTGCTATCCACCCACTCTTAATTTGTTTTGGATGTTATTTGGATTTTCTATTGCTTTTGTATTTATTGTTTGTCTTTTTCTATCGTTACGACGAGTAGGGAGTGACGACGATGTTGGACATGGACAGAAACAGGTTACCGAAGAAAGACTCAACAACGAAGGCATGCCTCCTTCTTTGATCATACTTATCCTATGGTTTACAAAATTGCATTGAGTTTTATTGTTACTATGTGCATGCTGTTTTAATTCTCGTAGCTAGCGTGTCGATTGACACATTACCTTGATCCGCTTGGCGCCTATTTACTTGACACCTTGTAACATCCCAAAATTCTAAATTTTGGAATGTTATATTAAATAAATAATTGTCATTATTTGTTTGATTTTTGTATGATTGATTGTGTGAAACTAAGTGGAAATTGAAACTTTTTGAAATTTGAATGAGAGGGAATAAAAGGACTTTCCCAAAACTTTCATCTTACATTTTGATATCCAAGAATTCAAATTCATTTCATCACAAGACCCTAGAGTGAAGATAATATGACTTCTTCCATTTAAAGAAATGAAACAGGTTTGAAAATGATTTGAATTCCATTTGAAATATTTCAAATTTAGGAACTTTAAGCAACTCAATGAGTTCACAAAATGACTTCTTCATATTTGAAGCAAGAGAGTTGGAAGTTTCAAAGGAATAATTTGAAGTCACTTTGAAGTTATTTGAATTTCCAAATTTCAAATCCTTTTGGGAATTATTTAGTTTTAATTCAAATTATTTTTCTCCTAAAAATAAATAAATGGAAATAAGGGTAAAATGATTCCCTTCAATGGAAAATTAGTAGAAAATAAATTTGAAATCATTTTGCTATTTTAAAAATGATTTTTATTAATTTTGAATGCAACAGTAGCACTGTTTGACTTTTATGAATTTTTATGGAATTTAGTTGAACTTGAAAAATAGTTCATCTTAGTGCTGCTATTTTTCTGAACATTTTGGTATATAATATGCCTATGTAAAATGTTTACTTATTTTCCTATTGAAGTTTTTGTTCTGTAAAAAAACAAAAAAACACGCACGCACGCGCTGGCCAGCCGGCCCAGCAGCCACCCAGCCGCGCGGCCCACTGGCCTACTGGCCAGCTGGCCCAGTGCCCGACCGGCCAGGCCGTCCCAGGCCGGCGAGCGCCTCAACTCCCAGCGCCCGAAGGCTTCGCCCTCGCTCGCCCGCTCCTCGTCTCCCTCTCTATCCCGCTGACCCGTGGGTCCCGCACCCGTCGTCCCCAACCTCCCGTTCATCCCGCTCGGGATAGAACACGAGCTCACCGCCCGGAATAGCCGCCCGCCTTGCGCTCGGATAAGGCTTATCCCTAGCTCCCGAGACCCCTCTTCGCGCCTATAAAAGCCTCGGAGACCCCTCTCTCCATTTTGCCACTTCGTTTCGCCTCACACCACCCGTAGCCGATGCCCTCCTGCTTTGGATCTCACCGGAGCCGGAGCATCCTTGCCGCAGTAAAACGCCGCTAGTAAACTGCCCCGACCCTGTTCTTCTTCACCAAAATATTGCCCGGGTCGATGAGCATCCGTTTGACATTTTCTTTGCCCTTAGGAACCACCGGAGACGACGCCCTGACATGCCACGTCCTCACCGGAGCGCCGAACGCCGCCGCCTCCCTCCGCTCGTCGCCGGCCACCCCGCCGCCCGCCAACCGCACCAGCGGATCGCGCACGCCGTGCTGGACCCTGCCGCCTCCTTCCCCGTCGTCGAGGAGCGCCGGAGTCGCCGCCCCATCACCGGCCAACACCAGTGCTACCGCCCCTGTACGTCGTCGTTGCCTCACGACCGCTCGCTCCCTCCGTTCATTTTTTTAGATTGGTTAAACCGCGTGTTTCTTAAACCGCAGGTTTTGTTAAAAAAACTGATCGTTTTTTTTAGTTAGCCGCCGCCGCCGTTTTGGTTAGATAGAGGTCGTTCGCCGTATAAGCTTCTGCAGCGAACACCTTTTGGCCAGTAGGAATCTGCCACGTGGCCAGGACTTGTTTGTGATAACTTTCTTCATCGTTCAGTCCCTGGAATTAGCAGATTAGCCCCTAAACTTAGAATAGCCACAACTTTTTAACCGTAAGTACAAATTCGATGAAACCAGCGGCAAAATGTTTGTATCGAATAGCTCTATCCAGAGAACCTTCTTTGAAAACTTTGGCCAATTTCAAATTTGAATTTATTCAGGTTTGAATTCAAACTTCAACTGGCCATATCTCCTCAACCATAGCTCTGATTGATGTGATTCTTTTTGAACCGTGTCACCGTTGCCAAACCCTATCGCTTGGACCTATCTCACGATAGTTTTCACACATTAGGATCTGTCCATAGTAGTTTTACTCGTATGCCTAGTATGCAATGTGGTCCACGTCACAAATTTTGGCACCCATGCCCTATGTTGTTTTGTACTTAGTATTTTCTTTTGATAGTTAAGTTTGTTGTGTGTTCATTTGGATTTTCTGAGTCTTTTCATGTTGCATGTTATTTGGTTCTCTGAAATGATTTCTTATGTGAGTGCAATGTTTAACTTTATAGATTTTCATCGGAGAGTGACGAATAGTTCTATTAAGTAAATTTCTGAGAGCGATATAATCTTCATCAACTATTACCAGGCAAGTTCACATTTGACCATTCTTTCATTTACCTATCTTTTTATTATGCACTTAGTCCTTTGAGGTAGGATTGCATGGCAGGATTTATTGTTGCCAGAGAGCTATGCTGTTATCTAGTAGTTCATTTGAGGTAGGCCTGACCTATACAACCTTGTCACCAACGTGTAAGTTTATTTTTGCCTCGCCAAATGTAGACGTGGTTTGGGAAGCGAACATGGTGAGATATGAGTGACAAAGTAGTAATCAGGACCAAGACTTGTAAATGAACTACCTGGGCGGTATTTGGATTGAATGGTGGTGAAGTACAGTGGGAGCATGCATGGTTAATCCATGGTGGTGCACCACTAGTGGTCAGCCGCCCAGGCTCAAAGAGATCAATCATATTCTCATGTCTAGAAGCTTACGTGTGCAGCCACAAGCCAATATGGTCCCTGGCTTAGTTGAGTAGTTAGTGTGACCCCTTCCGGGATGGGCTAGCAGAGGTAGAATGATGTAGGTGTACCGGCCTATCCGTGGTTAAGGGGGGACATTTTCGAAAGACTATGTCCCGGTCATCCTGTTCTCAAATGCTAGGCAGTGCGAGAACTTCAAGGGAGGTGATCGGGTCTTGTGGGGAAAAGTGCGCAAACCTCTGTAGAGTGTTAAAACCTAATCGATTAGCCGTGTCCCCGGTTACGGACAACTTGAGCATCTAGTAGTGGAAATGCTGCGAGATCTCATCACTCTTAATTAAACAGTTGAGTTTTAAATTAAACTTTGGGAATGGTTTGAGTTGGGTTTACAAACTCATCCTATGTTGTAAAGTAGTGGTAGAATAATATCTTTTATTCTAGGGAAAACTAGCTTTGTGCAAAAAACTAAACTTAGAGCTTTCCACCAGCCAAATTGCATGTACAAATAGGTTCATTATTCTTATGATGTGACTTGCCAGTACATTCAATGTACTGACCTATATGGCTGCAACGTCTCATGTTTCAGGAATTTCTATGACGAGTAAGGGTTACGTTGTAGGGTTACGGTCTACACTCAACTTGCCGTTGGTGTTGATGGGACTCCACACCCTTATGTTTGTTTCCGCTGAGATTTATGAGGTATATATATCAGTTTTATGTTATTTATACATGTGATTGCACTTTGATATATACATTGATGTACTGTGTGTGCCAGCACACCGATCCAGGGATGGCGGATACACAGAGGCTTGATCATTTGAGGTCGGGTCTCTACAAAGATGGTATCAGAGCCAGGTTGACTGTAGGACGTGACCCTAGAAATTGGAAAGCCCTGAGGAAAGGATTTATCTTAAACTTTATTTTCAAAAAGGTCCTTTACCTCTCTTCTTTTTTGAGCTTTATCAAATTGTTCCTCTTACCTAAAATAGTTAGACAATACCATGTTCCCTTTGGACCACACAGAGGAAGAACTGATGAAACCACTCCGAGAAGGACAAGATATCAGACTTCACCATACACTAGAAGAGTTAAAGCTACAATAGTCGAAGCCTCCGAAGAATTGAAGAATTTGAAGACACTGAAGAATTCCAAGATTTATATGACCTTTAGAAGGCCGAACCCCTGTTGTATACTCATGTTAGACGTGATGTTTGTGAGCTGTCATTGTTTGATGTTTTTCCCGATAGCCACAAATAAAACTTATTTTCAAAACAATATTGTGTGTATTGTGTGTATTGTGTGTATTGTGTGTATCTCTCTATCCATCTTATCTCATCCCAAAACCCTTGGACCCAGTAGATGATGAATGAGATGGACTTGTATTCTCTGGACCGATCACTCAGTTAGAGGCAGAGCTATGGATTCAAAACATGGAGAATCAATTCAGGAGCAATTTGGTTGCAAGGAAGTATGAGGTTCAATACGCTCTTCAGTACTTTACAAAAAGTGCTGCAACCTGGTGGAAAATGCATCAGGCCATACAACGATGTAACAGAGAAAAAACTTGGGAGGAATTCAAGGTGACTCTACTAAGGTCTCGTCTTATTCAGAAGCCATATGGCAATAAAATGAAGAAACCTTGTGCATGCAAGATTTGTGGTGAGATAGGACATGCCCATGAAGAACACAAGGATGGATGCCCTCATTGTGAAGGAAATCACCAAGCTAAAGAATGCCCAACTAGGCAGGTTATTTGTTTCTTGTGTGAAGGAACTACGCACTACCCTGCCCAGTGTCATATTTACCCCAAGGTACAAGAAATTACCAAGCAGTAGAAGGGAGCAATGAAAGAAGCCCTCAGGGAAAGTTTGAAAGAACATGTGATGAAGGAAGATGTTGAAGACCCTGATGGAGAAATCCTAAACAGATTTTACTCTAATGCTTGCTATTCATGTGGAGAAGGACATTTTTCACTGTATTGCACGAAGAAAAGCCAAGAGTATCTGGGAGACTTATCGACAGAAGAAGTGGAGTTTGATCCACATGAGATAGAAGAATTGATCGGAACGAAGAAGTCGAGGAAGAGAAAGAGCATGTATCCCCAGAACAACCCAATTTCTGCAGAAAAGGACCTGAGTCAAATCACTTGTTATAAGTGAAAGGATTTAGGTCATTACGCTAGCAAATGCCCAGCAAGGAAGCCAAGAACCCAAGGAGCCAAGATAACCACCAGGAAGCCCCTGGGTTTGTCTAAAGTCATTTGTTTATGCTGCAAAGGAGTAGGACATTTTGCCGGAGAATGTTCAGACCCGAGGAGAGCTTGAGCAGAGTAGTTGAGATCTTGATATTGGAATAAAGCATGTAATAAAGTTGGAATGCACTTTTATTTTTGTTGGGGATGTTGAGTTGAGTTGTGAAATGGAAATTGTAATAGCTCATGAAGCAATAAAAGTTGAGGTGTTTGGAATCTCATATGAAATGTTATGAGTGGTTTGTTGATTGTGAGTACCTCTCTCGCTATCCAACCCAGACTAAAACCTTGAACCCATGGACAAACTCACCCCAAAATTTTCCCAGAAAAAAAACCACATTTCACCCAAGGAAATACATACAGTATCCTGAGTATCCCTTCTATCTTATGCCTGCAGATGACAACCTTTTACGAGTCTTTTTTGAAGGGCCCAAAAACGATCCTGACCCTGACCAGTGATCAGGATTACCCGAAGATCCTGAAGGACATCATGAAGCATATTCATCTTGAAGGAGATGCAGTTGAGGGAGTCCGGGATTAGGGGGTCTCCGGACAGCCGGACTATCTCCATTGGCTGGACTGTTAGACTATGAAGATACAAGACTGAAGACTTCGTCTCGTGTCCGGATGGGACTCTACTTGGCATGGAAGGCAAGCTAGGCAATACGAATATGGATATCTCCTCCTTTGTAACCGACCTTGTGTAACCCTAACCCTCTCTGTTGTCTATATAAACCGAAGGGTTTTAGTCCGTAGGACAACAACCATAACATACAATCATACCATAGGCTAGCTTCTAGGGTTTAGCCTCTCTGATCTCGTGGTAGATCTACTCTCGTACTACCCATATCATCAATATTAATCAAGCAGGACGTAGGGTTTTACCTCCATCAAGAGGGCCCGAACCTGGGTAAAACATCGTGTCCCCTGCCTCCTGTTACCATCCGGCCTAGACGGACAGTTCGGGACCGCCTACCCGAGATCCGCCGGTTTTGACACCGACATTGGTGCTTTCATTGAGAGTTCCTCTGTGTCGTCGCCGTTAGGCTTGATGGCTCCTACTATCATCGATAGCGATGCGGTCTAGGGTGAGACTTTCCTCCCCGGACAGATCTTCATATTCGGCGGCTTTGCATTGTGAGCTAATTCGCTTGGCCATCTGGAGCAGATTGAAAGCTACGCCCCTGGCCATCAGGTCAGATTTGGAAGTTTGAACTACACGGCCGACATCCACGGAGACTTGATCTTCGACGGATTCGAGCCACAGTCGGGCGCGCCGCAATGTCACGATGGGTATGACCTAGCTCTGCCGCCGAACAGTACCCTAGAGGCTGCACCCACATCAGCTCTGACCCTTAGCTCGGAGCCAACTGCACCAGTCGAGGACGGATGGTTAGACACCGCCTCAGGGGCTGCAGTCTCAACGGCGATCGAGCCGAACACCAGCCTAACCCTCTGCGCAGCCCATGACTCCAAGGTGTCCGACTATTTTCCGGACTCCAAACCATCCGTGCCCCTGCCAATCGAATCTGATTGGGCGCCGATCATGGAATTCACCGCCGCGGATATCTTTCAGCACTCTCCCTTTGGTGACATTCTGAATTCACTAAGGTCTCTCTCTTTGTCAAGAGCCCTAGCTAGATTATGGCCAACAGGATTGGGATGCGGACGACGAAGAAATTCGACGCCCACCCACCACCCACTTAATAGCCACTGTCGACGAGTCAACCGACATGCTCGACTTCGACTCCGAAGACATCAATGGTATGGACGATGATGCGGGAGGCGAAGAGGAACCACCGCCCACAGAGCGCTGGATGACCACCTCATCATATGACGTATACATGGTGGACACACCAAAAGAAGACGACGACGAGGAACGAAAGGACGCACCGAAGGCTTGTTCCCCCGAGAAGCAGTCAAAGCGGCGGCGCAAGCGCCGCCCAAAATCCTGCCTCGGCAGAAATAACGACCATACAGACCCAGCGTTGGAGCAGGGCGAAACACTGCCGGACCACGGCAATATGGAGCATCAAACCGAACAAACCAATTCTATCAAAGATAATAGTCTAGACGGCATAACGCCGGACAGGCACCCGGACCAGCAGAATGCCCGTCAAAGGCTTGTTGCCACCGCGAGGAGTCTGAAAAAGCAGAAGCAAAGGCTCAAGGCTGCGCAGGACACACTCCAAATCAGAGCGAGCAAAGTACTCAACACAGCAGCAAAGTACGGCGGCAACCGCCCCACCAAGAGCTACCCAAAGCGAAAGTTGCTACCTGAATTCGATGAGGAGGCCTCAGACCCCCCACAACCAAAAATAAAAACGGCCACCTGACCTGATAGACGACCTCACGGCCAACATAGAGCGGCAAACAACGCCACCCACAATCCAATACGCGATCCACGCGAGGGCTCGCACCAAAAGGACGGCGCAACCAGATCCATCTATGGACCACGCAAGCGCAACCCAGCATACGATGTAACACAACAAACATCCGAACAACACGGTACACCGAGATACAGGGGTGCCGCACACCCCCTATGTTTCACCGACGAGGTGCTAGACCATGAATTTCCAGAGGGATTCAAACCCGTAAACATAGAGGCATACGACGGAGCAACATACCCTGGGGTCTAGATTGAGGACTATATCCTTCATATCCATATGGCTCGGGGAGATGATCTCTACGCCATCAAGTACTTACCCCTCAAGCTAAAAGGGCCAGCTCATCACTGGCTTAAAAGCCTCCTCGAAAACTCCATTGGAAGCTGGGAAGAGCTCGAAGACGCTTTTCGGGCAAATTTTCAAGGGACTTATGTCCGACCTCCGGACACGGACAATTTGAGTCATATAACTCAAGAGCCCGGAGAGTCAGCCCGAAAACTTTGGAACATGTTTCTTACTAAAAAGAACCAAATTGTCGACTGTCCGGATGCCGAAGCCTTGAGCTTTTAAGCATAGCGTCTGTGACGAATGGCTTGCCAGACACCTCGGCCAAGAAAAGCCGAGAACAATGGCAGCATTAATAAGCCTCATGACCCGCTTTTGCGCGGGTGAGGACAGCTGGCTATCCAGATGCAGCACCAGCGACCCTAGTACATCTGAAGTTAGAGATGGAAACGAGAAATCATGGTGCAACAGCAATAACAAACGCCGGAATAAAGAAGACAACACGAAGAGCACGGCAGTAAACGCCGGATTCAAAAGCTCTCGGCGAGGTCAGCAAAAGCCGCCCTCTAAAGGTGCCAGAGACGAATTGTCCAGCCTAACCAAAATTTTGGACCAAATATGTCAGATCCATAGCACCCTTGGTAAACCCCCTAATCATACCCACAGAGAATGTTGGGTCTTCAAGCAGTCCGACAAGCTCAACGCCGTACACAAGGGGGAGGATACACCAAGCGAAGACGGGAATGAGCCTATCAAGCAAGACACTGGGAACAAAAGAAATTTCTACCATAAGTCAAAACAGTAAACATGTTACACGTGACCAAGGGAAGAAACAAAATGGCACTCACAGAAAAATATGCCCAAGGGCCTATCACCGCGGAGTCCTGCCACTGGTTGTCTCAACCGATCACTTTCGACCATCGAGATTACTCAGCAAGTATCCGGCGTGCAGGATTGGCTGCCCTGGTATTAGACCCAATAATTGACGGATAGCACTTCACACAAGTCCTGATGGACGGTGGCAGCAATCTAAACCTGATATACCAGGATACAATCCGCGAAATGGGGATAGACCCAACAAAAATTTGCCAAAGCAATACTACCTTTAAAGGAGTAACGCCAGGCTCAGGGGCTCATTGCACGGGCTCCCTACTACTAAAGGTTATATGCGGCTTCCCCGATAACTTTCGTAGCGAACATTTAACCTTCCACATCGCTCCGTTCCAAAGTGGCTATCAAGCCCTACTCGGACGCGAAGCTTTCGTTCGCTTTAATGCAATACCGCACTACGCTTCCCTCACACTCAAGATGCCCGGCCCACGTGGCATCATTATAGTGAACGAAAGTATTAAGTGATCTTTGCGCACCGAAGAGAGTGCGGCTGCCTTGGCAGCCGCACACTAAAAACGGCCTGACCAACTAAAGCATTTAACAGGTCGTCAAGACCTCGAACACGGTTAGACGAGTCCGGCGCAGCTATATGTAATTCATACCGGATCAATGGTCACACCCCTATTACTAATACAAGGGGCTCAACACGCGCAGACAAGTGGCAATTTTTACTCATCTTGAATTATATATGGTTTCTCTAAAAACTATCTTTTTGCATGACAACTTTTTCACCTAAGCTCCTCTCTTTTACAGATGATCATCGGGCTACACCCGTCCAGGATACGGCACAACGGAGACAAAGGCGCAGACGTGCAGCAGGGACCCGCTCCAAGGATTCTTTTTAGATTAAGACACTGCGTAAACCTTTTTTACTATCTCTTGTTGATACACATCCACCGAATTCTCAGCACAGTTGAGAAGGATGCTGACGTCTTGGCATGTGACCACGTCAGAATAATGCACATACCTGGACACAAGGGTCTTCTTACAAAGGGCACTATTTAGGCCCGATTTATACCATAAAGACCGAATACCTTAGGGAGTGTTCGGCGTCGCGAGTTTGGCCTTATATGCATCAGCTCCGAATCATTGTCTTTGGTCAAATGTTGGGTTTGCCCGGCTCCTGTGTTTTGGTGCCTTATGTTCCGCTTTATCGGCTAAGGTAGCACCCGGAGAACTACTGCGATTGTGCCCTGGTTCATCCGGACGAGCACCTCAGTAGAGAAAGCCGAAAACTAACTGTCATGATATAGCGTGAGACTGGTCAACCACTCGATGACCTATCGGAATGTTAGAATTCCTCCGCCTTAATGAAGGGCCGTTTTCCGGCCAAGCATGTACGCACGCCGCGATCGGGAGAGTGCGGAGCCACCAGGGGCTATCTAGTAGCCCCACTATCAAACTCCTATGGCTAAGTGAAAGTTTTAAAGCATTATAGTCCGGTTGCCTCGTTCGCTACGCTATCACCTTCTTAATAGGACCAAGATGTTCGGTTAAGAGTGAACACGCGTTTTTCGCGAGCACCTCCGCATTATATGCGTGGGGGTTGAAGCTGACGGCTGCAATCTTTCAGGTTATACACATGTATACATAAACGGCCGCAGAGGAGGCATCATACTACTTTCAGGCAAAAGTATAAACATGGCCTTATAAAACTTCATAAAAGCATTGTGTTTACAATGAGAATACATATCACTCAAACATAATATTCTTCGAGCACTGGGCCTCTATCAAACAAGCACCCTCGAGAACCTCCTCGAAATAGTGCTCGGCAGCCACTCGGCCTATGGCTGAACCCCGTGCCGCAACAATGGTAGCGTCCATCTCTGTGTAGTATGTTTTAACACGGGCAAGGGCCATCCGCGAGCCTTCTATGCATGCCGACCTCTTCATCGCATTAATGCGCGGCACTGCACCAAGGAATTGATGCACTAAGCTGAAATAGCTGTTCGGCTTTGGCTTTTCCGGCCATAGCTGATCCACAACAGACCTCATGGCGAGTCTGGACAACCTATTCAGTTTGGCCCATTCGGCTAGCTGGTCAGTCAATGAAAGCGGACGCTCTGGAACGTTGAATTGCGACCAGAACAGCTTGTCCACCTCACGATCTGCCTGACCTTGGAAGTACTTGGCAGCATTGGCAGCACTCGCCGCCAAATCCATATACGCATCTGCCGAACTCCACAGCCAATCTAGAGGGGCATACCGTCGATCTCCGAACTTTCTCCGTAACATGAAGGGTTTCCCAACCGCAATATCCCCGGCTTCCCGCAGCTCCTCCTTCTTTGGTCTCATAGCAGAACGGGTGTCTTTGTCCGCCATCGTGGCCTTCTCAAGGTCCGTTGCCTTCGCTCGGTTTTCTTTTTCAAGGACCCGGCAACGGTCGGCAGTGTCTTTTAATTCTACGGCCATCTTGGCCACCTTCTCTTGGCTCTCGCAATGTGCGGCCTTCTCGGCTTTCAACTCTTCGGCCGCCTTCAAAGCAGCCGCACTACTAATCCTCGCTTGTTCCTTGGCTCGAGCAAGTTCTGCCCGCAAGGTTTCCACGGTGGCAGCTCCGTCTGCAGTCGCAACATATTAAAAATACTGGCATTATGCTGCTCTTACTATGTGGTGTTCACCAGATAATAACACTTACCCTGTGCCTCATCAAGCCTCTTGTTAACAAGCTCGATGTCAGCGTCTGCCGCATCCAGTTGCCGTTTTAATTTGGCAAACTCACTAGTCCGGCTAGCCACCAGAGCTTCCACCACCTGCACATAGGGGCAGTCTGGTTATTGCCTGGGAATATGATACTCTGTTCGCCGCCATTCTCGACGACAACCAGAGTCTCAGGGGCTACTATCTTCACAGGGCACACCTAACATGTGCAGTACTATCACATATTATCTCACCTCAAAGCCTGTCAGTAGACTCATAAAGGCTTCATGTAATCCGCTTTCGGCGGACGAAATTCTCTCCATCACTGTAACCATCAGTGTACAGTGTTCTTCTGAGATGGCCGCTCGCCCAACCAACTCCCTCAGAACGTCCGACTGCATACCAGACGGTGCCGAACTCTTTCGTCTGCTCTCTTCGGGAGCTGGACGCTGGGGACTTCGGGGGTCCATGGGATTATCTTCTGGCCTCACCGGATCCGGAGAGGCCCTCCGTGATGACACTTCGAGGTTGCCCGCTTCTTGAGCGGAGGAGTCCGGGGGAGGCGTTTCGCTCTCCATCATCTCTGGAAGAAGATCCCCTGAAGACGAGCTCAGCTGAGAGGGGCTAAGGCCCGAACTGCAAGATATATGTGGTGGTTATTTTCTTAGAAGAAAGATAGCATACCTTTACTATTAAAGTATTTTGGATCACTTACGACTCGTTGGAGGGCTGATCCCCCCATGTACTTTGTGCGGTAGAAGCACCCCCCAAGGCAGGACCCTCTATGGGAGACTTCTTCTCCCGTTTGGAGGCTTCGGCTTCCGGATCCTCGGAAGCTGTCCTTTTCCTCCCCCGGTTATCCTCCTTCATGGAGATGCTCATTCCCTCGGTTGGAACTGGCAGTGACAGGGGCCCGCATCCGCTTGTATTATCCTCCCCCCTGTATCTTCCTTCGAGGGCTCCGGGCAAGGTGTGACCTCGAGCATCTTTTCCAATACCGGATTTTCCAAACCCTCAGGGAGGGGGCCAAACACCGAATCATCTTCGCCTTTGTTAGCCAATCCTGGTCAAAAAGTGAACTCTCAGAAATAACTTCGTGACGAATAAAAGATGGTGTGTTCGGCCAGAGGATTTCTTACTTGTTCGACAGCGTGGTTACTGCTCAGGCCCACGTCCTCGGTAATACCCGGACACTCTACTTGAGGTCCGAGGAATGACTTGTACATCTCCTCGTGCGTCAGTCCAAGGAAACATTGAATGGCACGTGGTCCCTCTGGGTTGAACTCCCACAAGCGAAGGGGCCGGCGTTTGCAAGGCTGGACTCGACGAACCAGCATAACTTGTATTACCGCAACCAACTTAAAATCTCCCTCGAAGAGATCTCGGATGGGGCTTTGCAGTATAGGCACGTCCTTGGCTGGACCCCAGCTCAGACCTCTGCTAATCCATGACATCAATTGTGGTGGGGGGGCCCAAGCGAAAAGCGGGGGCAGCCGCCCACTTGGCACTTCTGGCAGCCATAATGTAAAACTACTCCCGTTGCCACAATTCGGACACCTCTGGAAAGGAACCTTTCGGCCATGGGGCTCCTTCCATCTTGCCTATTGATGCACCTCCGCACGCTGCATGTTGCCCCTCGATCATCTTCGGCTTTACTTCTAGGGTCTTGAGCCACAGGACGAAGTGAGGGGTAACGCGGAGGAAGGCCTCACACACGACAATAAATGTCGAGATGTGGAGAAAGGAGTCCGGAGCTAGATCGTGGAAATCTTGCCCGTAATAGAACATCAAACCCCTGACGAAGGGATCCAGAGTGAGGCCTAGACCTCGGAGGAATTGGGAGACGAACACGACGTTCTCGTTGGGTTCGGGAGTAGGGATGATCTGCCCTCGAGCAGGCAGCCGATGCGAAACCATGGCGGTCAGGTATCTGGCCTCCCTCAACTTCTTAATGTCCTCTTCCGTAATGGAGAAGGGCATCCATTGGCCTTGAAGGCTGGATCCGGACATGATTGAAGATCTGGAGCACCTAACCTGGGCTTTGCGTGTTAGAACTTGAGGCAAGGGAAGGGTTCGATTGAGCACGAGAGGGAAAAAGCGAAAACCTTGTCCCTTTATAAGAGGGTGAATATCAAGCGTCCTCTCTGTAGCCGTTTAGGACTTGCCTATAATCTAGGAGTCCTAGACACGGTTGGGTTACCCACGACAGCATTAATGAGAATCCCATAATTGGGGGAACACGATCTCTGCTTCGACAAAACGTGTCAAGAAACCGCCTCGCGTTATGTGTGGAGCTGGTTAAGAGAAACGGTTCGAATAATCACCGGGCCATGACGTAACGTCATGCTGCCAAGACAAGCCAGCAAATTAGATTTGCAAAAATATTATTCTCTCTACGGTGGTACGTGGAACTTATTTTGTAGGGTCGGACACTATCCTCATTTTCAAGTTCTTCTATGATGTATTCGGAGAAGGAACCCGCCTTGCAATGTCGAAGACAATACTGCGCGCCGGACTCATCGTCATTGAAGCCTGGTTCAGGGGCTACTGAGGGAGTCCGGGATTAGGGGGTCTCTGAACAGCCGGACTATCTCCATTGCCCGGACTGTTAGACTATGAAGATACAGGATTGAAGACTTCGTCTCATGTCCGGATGGGACTCTACTTGGCGTGGAAGGCAAGCTAGGCAATACGAATATGGATATCTCCTCCTTTGTAACCGACCTTGTGTAACCCTAACCCTCTCCGGTGTCTATATAAACCGAAGGGTTTTAGTCCGTAGGACAACAACCATAACATACAATCATACCATAGGCTAGCTTCTAGGGTTTAGCCTCTCTGATCTCGTGGTAGATCTACTCTTGTACTACCCATATCATCAATATTAATCAAGCAAGACGTAGGGTTTTACCTCCATCAAGAGGGCCCAAACCTGGGTAAAACATCATGTCCCCTGCCTCCTGTTACCATCCGGCCTAGACGCACAGTTCGGGACCCCCTACCCGAGATCCGCCAGTTTTGACACCGACAGCAGTCTACAAGGGTTATCCTTTCATGGAGAATGGAGTTGAACTTTGGTATGTGGAGGTACACCTCCACCGCGTGAAGGGAGTTTTACCAAAGACTATGGGGCAATACTTTTTCATTTCTCGAGTACCACGAGCAACATTCTTCAACTCTGTCCGTGAAGCTGCTATGGAAGCCATACGTCAGATTGGATAAATACTAGAAGCAAGACTCTGTCACACTCAGGAATACTTGAAGGAGGTCCATGCAGAGATGATGGAGATGAAGCTCATGGCCACCATTATGAAGCAAAACATCGATGATTTGAAGGATCACATCGCACAAATCTTGTGGGACTGAAGTATCTTCAAGAAGGGCAAATGAATAAAGATAGAAGTAATGCTTGACCATACCAAACTATGTGCATGGCAGCTTTTGTAATAGAGTATTTGAAATTTGAGTTTTGAGTAGTGGTTAAGGATGTAATAAAGGATTTGATATGAAGAGAATTATGGATTAACCAGTGCATTTTTTTGGCGATACTTATCTGTGTGAACACTTGAACAATGGAAAAGAAAATGTCTTCTATAGAGTGGAGTTTGGACAAATGAGTTGGAGTTTGGTTTTAATTATGATGGTTACCCCAAGAGTAGGCAGGAATGAAGTACTATTGGATTATAAGGAGATGTACTGGAACAAAAGTAACTCCAAGGATGAGTTAAAGTTATAAAAGTTTTGAAGTGGGCCATAACCACAGGACCCAGGATTTGATAGGGAAACAAGCACAATCTTGTTGAAGAAAAGAATTATGGAAGAAGCTGTGAGTTCATTAGAAGATGTTCCATAGGAGGTTACGTAAACCCGAGAGTTGTGAAGAAACGATAGAGATTTTGTTTGTCTTGCAGAACCAATGGATTTATTCGGACCCAGTTCATGGAGAAGAGAAGTTCTACGATGCTTGTGAGGATGCCCAAGTGTTAGAAAACGTGATTCACTATTTGCATATGTAGTAATGATTCAAGTACGGGATGGATTGGCCCCCATACCAGAGACTTCTATCATGAACTACCATATGTTGATGGAAAATCAGAGAGCCTTAAAACCCTAGAAGTGTCGACATGATAAACCAAAAGCCTTAGAATGGCAGGACGATGGAAACCCTGTACAGGCACATGTTGCCAATCATAGGTTATGCAGTGAGGTTCAGCACAGACCCATTTCCTGCAGGAGGAACCAATAATTGTTGACCACCATGAGATTTTTGATAGTTGTTTAGCATTGGCGACATACCTGTCAGCTAAGAAGACCTGTCAAGTCTCAGAAGGATCCAATTTTGAAGCAAAGACTCCTGATTTTGAGGGAAATGCCATGCCCTTACCAAAAGAGCAAAAGTGAAGGAGTTATCTCGGAGAATATGAGAAGACGAACACCGTCAACGCAAAGGATGGAGTACATGAGTTTTGTTGGAACCGTGACCATGCTTCTAAGGGTGGTAGCACCCCAGACCTTGTGTTGATGAATGGATTTTCAAGGAGACCCCCAAACCTAACCTTCTTTCTAGCCTCTCCGAATCTCGAGGACGAGATTCATTTTAAGGGTCGTAGTTTGTAACATCCCAAAATTCTAAATTTTGGAATGTTATATTAAATAAATAGTTGTGATTGTTTGTTTGATTTTTGTGTGATTGATTGTGTGAAACTGAGTGGAAATTGAAACTTTTTGAAAGTTGAATGAGAGGGAATAAAAGGACTTTCCCAAAACTTTCATCTTACATTTTGATATCCAAGAATTCAAATTCATTTCATCACAAAACCCTAGAGTGAAGATAATATGAAATCTTCCATTTAAAGAAATGAAAAGGGGTTTGAAAATGATTTGAATTCCATTTGAAATATTTCAAATTTAGAAACTTTAAGCAAATCAATGAGTTCATAAAATGACTTCTTCATATTTGAAGCAAGAGAGCTGGAAGTTTCAAAGGAATAATTTGAAGTCACTTTGAAGTTATTTGAATTTCCAAATTTCAAATCCTTTTAGGAATTATTTAGTTTTAATTCAAATTATTTTTCTCCTAAAAATAAATAAATGGAAATAAGGGTAAAATGATTCCCTTCAATGGAAAATTAGGAGAAAATAAATTTGAAATCATTTTGCTATTTAAAAAATGATTTTTATTGATTTTGAATGCAACAGTAGCACTGTTTGACTTTTATGAATTTTTATGGAATTTAGTTGAACTTGAAAAATAGTTCATCTTATTGCTGCTATTTTTCTGAATATTTTGGCATCTAATATGCCTATGTAAAATGTTTACTTATTTTCCTATTGAAGTTTTTTTCTGTAAAAAAACAAAAAAACACGCACGCATGCGCTGGCCAGCCGGCCCAGCAGCCACCCAGCCGCGCGGCCCACTGGCCTACTGGCCAGCTGGCCCAGTGCCCAACCGGCCAGGCCGTCCCAGGCCGGCCAGCGCCTCAACTCCCAGCGCCCGAAGGCTTCGCCCTCGCTCGCTCGCTCCTTGTCTCCCTCTCTGTCCCGCTGACCCGTGGGCCCCGCGCCCATCGTCCCCAACCTCCCGTTCATCCCGCTCGGGATAGAACACGAGCTCAGCGTCCGCAACAGCCGCCCGCCTTGCGCTCGGATAAGGCTTATCCCTAGTTCCCGAGACCCCTCTCCGCGCCTATAAAAGCCTCGGAGCCCCCTCTCTCCATTCTGCCACTTCGTTTCGCCTCACACCACCCGTAGCCGACGCCCTCCTGCTTTGGATCTCGCCGGAGCTGGAGCTTCCTTGCCGGAGTAAAATGGTGCCAGTAAACCGCCCCGACCCTGTTCTTCTTCACCAAAATATTGCCCGGGTCGATGAGCATCTGTTTGACATTTTCTTTGCCCTTAGGAACCACCGTAGACGACGCCCCGATGTGCCGCGTCCTCACCGGAGCGCCGAACGCCGCCGCCTCCCTCCGCTCGTCACCAGCCACCCCGCCGCCCGCTAACCCCACCAGTGGATCGCGCACGCTGTGCCAGACCCTGCCGCCTCCTTCCCCGTCGTCGAGGAACGCTGGAGTCGCCGCCCCATCACCGGCCAATGCCAGCGCTGCCGCCCCTGTACGTCGTCGTCGCCTCACAACCGCTCGCTCCCTCCGTTCATTTTTTAGATTGGTTAAATAGCGGGTTTTGTTAAAAAAATGATCGTTTTTTAGTTAGCCGCCGCCGCTGTTTTGCTTAGATAGCAGTCGTTCGCCATATAAGCTTCTAAAGCGAACACCTTTTGGCTAGTAGGAATCCGCCACGTTGCCAGGACTTGTTTGTGATAACTTTCTTCACCATTCAGTCCCTGGAATTAGCAGATTAGCCCCTAAACTTAGAGTAGCCACAACTTTTTAACCGTAAGTCCAAATTCGATGAAACCAGCGGCAAAATGTTCGTATCGAATAGCTCTATCCAGAGAACCAACTTTGAAAACTTTGGCCAATTTCAAATTTGAATTTATTCATGTTTGAATTCAAACTTCCACTGGCCATATCTCCTCAACTGTAGCTCCGATTGATGTGATTCTTTTTGCACCGTGTCACCGTTGCCAAACCCTATCGCTTGGACCTATCTCACGATAGTTTTAACACATTAGGATCTGTCCATAGTAGTTTTACTCGTATGCCTAGTATGCACTGTGGTCCACGTCACAAATTTTGGCACCCATGCCCTATGTTGTTTTGTACTTAATATTTTCTTTTGATAGTTAAGTTTGTTGTGTGTTCATTTGGATTTTCCGAGTCTTTTCATGTTGCATGTTATTTGGTTCTCTGAAATGATTTCTTATGTGAGTGCTATGTTTGACTTTATAGATTTTCATCGGAGAGTGATGAATAGTTCTATTAAGTAAATTTTTGAGAGCGATATAATCTTCATCAACTATTACCAGGCAAGTTCACATTTGCCCATTCTTCCATTTACCTATCTTTTAATTATGCACTTAGTCCTTTGAGGTAGGATTGCATGGTAGGATTTATTGTTGCCAGATAGCTATGTCGTTATCTAGTAGTTCATTTGAGGTAGGTCTGGCCTATACAGCCTTGTGACTAACGTGTAAGTTTATTTTTGCCTCGCCAAATGTAGACATGGTTTGGGAAGCGAACATGGTGAGATATGAGTGACAAAGTAGTAATCAGGACCAAGACTTGTAAATGAACTACCTGGGCGGTATTTTGTTTGAATGGTGGCGAAGTACAGTGGGAGCATGCATGGTTAATCCATGGTGGTGCACCACTAGTGGTCGGCCGCCCAGGCTCAAAGAGATCCATCGTATTCTCATGTCTAGAAGCTTACATGTGCAGCCACAAGCCAATATGGGCTCTGGCTTAGTTGAGTAGTTAGTGTGACCCCTTCCGGGATGGGCTAGCATATGTAGAATGATGTAGGTGTACCGGCCTATCCATGGGTTAAGGGGGAAAATTTTCGAAAGACTATGTCTCGGTCATCCTGTTCTCAAACGCCAGGCAGTGCGAGAACTTCAAGGGAGGTGATCGGGTCTTGTGGGGAAAAGTGCGCAAACCTCTGTAGAGTGTTAAAACCTAATCGATTAGCCGTGTCCCCGGTTACGGACAACTTGAGCATCTAGTAGTGGAAATGCTGGGAGATCTCATCACTCTTAATTAAATAGTTGGGTTTTAAATGAAACTTTGGGAATGGTTTGAGTTGGGTTTACCAACTCATCCTATTCTGTAAAGTAGTGGTAGAATAATAACTTTTATTCTAGGGAAAACTAGCTTTGTGCAAAAAACTAAAGTTAGAGCTTTCCACCAGCCAAATTGCATGTACAAATAGGTTCATTATTCTTATGATGTGACTTGCCAGTACATTCAATGTACTGACCTATATGGCTGCAACGTCTCATGTTGCAGGAATTTCTACGACGAGTAAGGGTTACGTTGTAGGGTTACGGTCTACACTCAACTTGCCTGTAACATCCCAAATTTTCAATTTGGAATGTTATACATTAGATCATCAATGCATATCATATTTCTTTTGCATTTTGGTTGATCCTAGAAATTCTACGCAACTCAATGACCCACGGAGAGAGTTGGGGATTTCGATATTTTCATATTTGAGTTCTCTCAAATTTTGAGAATAGGATCATTTGATTTTATTTATTTTATCATCAATTGTTTCTATTACAAAAAATGAGAGAGGGAATAAAATGACTTTCCCGAAATAAAGAAATATTGAGGATTTAATAATAAAATCAAATAAGATTTTATTTCGGAGTTTTTCGGTGTTTTATTTGAATTAGGAAAAAATGCGTTTTTTCAAAATTGCATTTAGGTCCCAAATAAATGTTCACCTTGTGAGGCTTGATTTTAGAAGCCCGTGAAAATTTATTTCGGAAATTTTGGAGTCCGTTTACTATTTCTTTTTTTCTTTTCTTTCAAGCGGAATACTTAAAAAAACGCGCCGCGCGCCGACTGGGCCAAGGCCCAGCCGACGGCCCACCCCGCCGCCTGCGTCTCCCTCCAGGAGACCGAAGCCACACCGCCGCCTAGTCCGGTTCGGGGCCGCCGCCGTGCCCCCTCCCCCAAGGCAGCACCCCCCTTCTCTTAAATACCGAGCCGCCCCGCCGCCCCTCACCTCACCCCGCCCCGCCGCCCGCCAGCCGCAGCCGCCCCTCACCTCACCCCGCCCCGCCGCCCGCCAGCCGCAGCCGCCCCGCCGCCTGCGCTGCTGCCGCCACCGCTGCTGCCGCTGCTGAGTCACACCGCCGTCCGCATAGCCGCCGCCGCCGCCGCCGGTGCCCCGCCGCACCCGCCGGAGTACCTCGCCGGAGGTATAGCCGCCGCCGTTCGCCGTTCAATTTTTTTTAAAAAAAAAGAGAAACCGCCTCGGTTTTTTTTCGAAACCCTAGATCGGTTTATTTCTCTGGTTTACTTAATTAGTGAACGTTCACTGATTCGTTTGTTTTAACGAACGCGTTCACCGTTTAGTTTCAGATTACGAACGTTCGTTCATTAATCCGTTCTTCGTTTTTCTTTTCTCGGATTAAATCCGCGATTTTTTCTGATCGCGATTTCTGATCCGATTTTTGTTTTAGTTTAACTTTTCGCTCGTTTATCGGAATCAGACGATTCAAGAGCCTAGGGATTCGCCTCGAAATCCTCTATCCGTTTAACCAACCTAAACAAGATTTTTCTACTGTAAAATTTGCCCTAGATCCATATTTCTAGAACAAAGTTGTTTTCTTTCGCCGTTTGTCTTTCGTTACTTCGTTCGATTTGATTCTTTTGCCAACCGGAGTTCTTAAGTTGAACCTTCTGGTTAGATCTCTTATTTGAGTTTTACCTGTGCATTAGATGAGTACTTATTGTATGCTCATTTGTTTGTTTGCGATAGAATATCCGGAGTGCGCCGCCTGTTACTTCGAATCACTAGGTTTCCCGGATCATCAGCAAGGCAAGTAACACTTTGATCATACCTTATCTAGTACCCAGTTTTATTGCATTAGATCAATCCACACACATTGCATGATTAGGATCTAATTAAATTGTGGGATGGGAAGTAGATGAGGTAGTACCTATTACCAGTTTATTTTCAAACCTTTGGGAGTTACTTCTACGTTTGCTTATCATGCCATGATATGCTAGTAGACATGGATTGGGTGAGTGAAATCCATTGACAGATGTGAGATTGTTAATTAATGGTTTATCTAAGGTGGAAACTTAAACACACATCTGGGTGGATTGAGGCACCTGGGTATTCCAGGACTTGCCTGTTTTCTTTTGGACCGCCACCCAGGCTCAAAGGGATCATAAGACTATTCATACTAGAAACTTCCGTGTGCAGCCACAAGCTATTGTGGGCTCTAGCATAGTTGACTAAGTCGTGCAAACTCTTACAGTGGTAGACTAGCAGATGTAGGGGATGTAGGTGGTACGGTCTACCCGATCGTGAGGTGCTAGCGCTTCTGAAAGACTATGTCTCGGTCATCCTTCTTCTCAAACACCTTGTAGTGCGAGAAACCAAACGGAGGCAATCGAGTCTTGTGGGGAAAAGTGTGCAAACCTCTGCAGAGTGTAACAAACTAATCATGATTAGCCGTGTCCCCGGTTATGGACATCTTGAGTATCTAGTACTTGGATTATCATGTGAATCTCAACATGTTACTCTAAATTAATTTTGTTGGGTTATGTTTAATGATGATGCTTAATTGGGATTGAGAATGCTATTAACCATTCTCAATGTTTAACAACTACCATGATAGTTAAATAAAATTATTCCTTTGAAGTAGGGAAAATTGGCTTTACGCAAAAACTATAACCATAGAGCTTTCCACCAGCCAAATATGCATATAGTATAGCTGTTGCATTCCATTACTCTGTATGTGTTACCTTGCCAGCATATTCCATGTGCTGACCCGTTTTCGGGCTGCAACGTTAATGTTGCAGACTTTTCAGATGACGATTAAGGAGTTTTAGGTTGTGGTTCTATACTCAGTGATGCCGTTGGAGTTGATGGACTCACTTATGTTCCAAGCCTTCCGCTGTTATCGTTATTAGATGGCCTTAAGCCATATTTATTGTAATAAGTTCTCTTTTGAGACACTCGATGTAATAAGTGTGTGATTGCTACTCTGCTATAAATCCTCTGAGTACTGTGTGGTGTCAGCATTACTGATCCAGGGATGACACCGGAGCACAGAGATCAGACTATTTGAGGTCTGGTCGCTACATTGCCGTTGGTGTTGATGGGACTCCACACCCATATGTTTGTTTCCGCTGAGACTTATGAGGTATATATATATCAGTTTTATGTTATTTATACATGTGATTGCACTTTGATATATACATTGATGTACTGTGTGTGCCAGCATACCGATCCAGGGATGGCACGGATACACAGAGGCTTGACCGTTTGAAGTCGGGTCGCTACACACCTGAGTAGAAGTATAAAGTTCACGTTGAGTAGAAATGCTTAGCCATGCTTATCACCCTATAGGTGCCTTATTGAATGGCATCTGAGTTATTAACAGTTGAAACTTAACGTTGAGCTAGGCCTTTTGGCCTTTGTTGACCCTCTCTATCCTCTTCTACTCTGGGTGAAACTTACCATCTGAATACTGGTGTGGGCGACAGCTGAATCAAGGATTGAAGGAGCGATTGGTTGTCCTTCACAAGTTGAAGGGGGCAATCAGTCGTCCGTGCCGCATGAGGCCTAATAAGTCTTGGATTTGAAGATTGTGATAACAGTACAACCACATGCTATATGGGCACTGGCTTGGTTAAGTAAGCTAGTCAGCCTTAGGTGTCGATGTCGTCATATTGCAGATGGGATAGCTTCCCTGCGGGGAGTATCCTTGGCACAGATGGGGGGACCGGTTTGAGGACGTACTCTCAGTTACGTGCACCAGACTCGGTGGGCATGTCACATCTTTGGGGGATCTAGTCCAAAGACCTTGTCATAATCTCCCTGCCGGTATACCAAATGGTGTACTATACCAGCGGCCACTGGTGGCATCAAGACAAGATTGTGTCGTGTGGGTAAAGTGTACAACCTCTGCAGAGTGTAAAACTGTTCGAATAGTCGTGTCCACGGTCATGGACAACACATGAATCTTTCTTGACATACAGGACCTGTCTTGCTTATTCCCTCTTTGCCCCTATTCTTGAAACCTATGAAGGACGTGAGTTGATCGAGGATCCTCACTTGATGAAAGTTGTTCTAGAGATAAAACATGTTTTCATCTAAAACTTCTTTTATCCAACTACTTTATTTGACAAACAAAATTAGCTTTATGCAAATGAGCCATATAGCCTTCCTTTGAAGCCACATGTAGCTATTAGGTCGTTCCTCGAGGGAGGCATGTTGAGTACATAATGTACTCATGGCAATAATTTTGTTGACAACAGAGTTGCATGGAGATGAAGGTGATGACTACGACTACTATGGTGATCCGTAGGAGTGAGGTAACGTGGACTACATTGACTGCCAGTGGCTGAGATGGAGTCGCTATGCATTGTACTTTACGCTGTTTTCTGAATGTATTAAGTGTCATGAGACATTTATCTAGGTATGCCTTGTGGCAAGATATATTTAAATTTGTAATACCTTTTATGTATTGTGCAATGATATCATTTCACTGTGTTGTCAACAATGATCCTGGGGTTGACAAATCTACACAGGAGGGTCTGGAAGTTAATTTCGGGTTCTCACAGAAGTGGTATCAGAGCTGATGTCGAACTAGTCGCGTGTCCTTAGTTAGAAATGGAAAGCCTTAGGAATTATTTTCTTAAGAAAAATATACTTCAAAAGGAATATTCTCGTACTCTTCTTCCTCACTATTGGTCTTCTAGCCTTGTTACATTCAAATAAAGTTTAAAGTCTACTTCTCTACCATTTTCTCTATAGTATGTGTAACCCATTTCCCTGCCCATGGTTTGAAATGTCAGAAGATTCACAAGATGTGCCAAGAATTTCAAGATACTACAACCTATGAAGCTCCGAGTAGCAATGTTTTGCCAAGTGAAGACACAATGAGAACTCAAGGAGTCAACAACCGCTGATGATGCTCCAGTCGTCAACATTGAAGATTTACTCGAAGTTATGATGTGACCTGCCATATAGAATTAGGTTAGTTATCACCCTTGTAGTGATAGAACTCATAGCTTGTAGACGTAAAAACCTTTTTGTGTGAGTATTGTCTGCATATTTTTTTGGTGTTTTCCTATGAAGTCATACTAAAACCCTATTTGCCAAAATGAGTGTCTTTTGAGTTTTATTTGGATAGTTTCATGGTTATCTCGGTATTATCTTTTGTTTATCTTTTGGGTATCTCCGCCTTGTGTAGGAATCTTACTCCTCTTATGATCTTTCCCTCTTCTCAATAAACACCGGAGGACACTCTCAGAGGAAAGAAGTTGCAACAGCAAGCTTAGAGGTCTATTATCGATGTGAACCCCATAGAAAACCTCTTTTAAGGGGGGTAGTAGATGGTGATTCGGCGAGATTAAAGAATTGAAGACCTCCATTCGCAAAGAAGACAAATGTTTGATGACCTTCACCACACCTACAGTAAAATTCAAACTAAAGGAAGGATCAATGAGTCCAGACGCACCAAAGCTTGGCCTAAATAAGAAGAACAAGACTGAAGAATGTTCAACCAGTTACAGAAGCTGTCACATTACCATCGCCAAGATCGAAGGATTATTTACAAGTTTTGCAATCTAGAAGAATTATGACAAGAGAAGTATCTCCAATGAAGACCCAAAGCCACCTATCACCAAGATCAGAACGAGAAGTGATTCCACAAGTTTTCGAAAAGAACTATGTCGAAGACAAACCTAATCCAAACCTATTCTCTTTAGTCAGCCCAAATCTTGAGGACGAGATTTATTTTAAGGGGGGTAGATCTGTAACATCCCGATTATCGGAATGTTTAAGAAAAAGTTTTCCAAAAATCAGGGCGAGAAAATTTCATTTGTTTTATTTTTTGACCAAGCTTAAATTGGACTTTTATAATTTAGAGGATTTAATTTGAACTAATGCGTACCTATATTAGAGATTTGAGTTTACTTCTGTTCTTTTAGTCGGGTTTTATTTTCTCGTCTTCGGCATAGTAATTTATGCGCATATGCATTTTGGAACTTCTTTTGATTTTGTTTTGAGCTTCTATTCCTTTAATAGATTTTCCTAAAGGAAAATCTAATTGATTTCTTTCCCCAAACTCTTGGCAATATCCAATGGCCAATCTATCTTCTCTATTCTCACTCACTGTTTCTTATTCCTCTCATTCAGATGGACCCAACTCATCTCTTTTATTTTCTTCCTCCATCTCCGTTGGACAGTAGCCCAACAACCCCACTATTTTTCCAAGTCTCTACCTTCCTCATGGGCTGGCCAAACTGGCCCATCTCTGCCAACCAATGAACCCCTCTCCTCCTCCTACGTGTACGTTCACAACTCACTGAAGAGGAAACCTATGTACCTTCCTTTAGTTCCTTCTCCCTTCCTATTCCTCTCTGCTAGGCATCTCCCCAACGAGCGCCTCGTCTCCTTTCCTTACTCTGTACGCTAGCACCTACAGAAAGGAAACATCAACAGACACCCTGAGCGCTTCCTCTCCTCCTCCACTACACGCACACAGAAGATCAAACATACAGCAATGAATCGTCCCCTCCTCTAACTTCCCTTATATCTCATCCCTTTCCAAAACTGAAGGAACCATTCTGTGCGCCTCCAGCTCCTCTTCCACTTTGCTAGTCTCCCCGCCCTCTTCCTTCTCTTTCTCTACATAAACTCTCTCTCCAAAGAATGGTGCTCCATGGACGCTGGTGCTCGTTCCCGGTGACGTAGACCATCTCCATCAGCACCCTTGCGCCCCAAGGTCCATCTCCACACCATGAATCCATTCAGAGAGGAACGAATGTGTCTTGTAGACCACACGCGAAGAATTCAGCATGTTCGTCTACACTGTTCATCGAGTTCGTCGGACTGATTCATCGCGCTTCTATCCAATCCCTTTTGTGCACCTTTAAAATATCACTCAAGTTATCTCCTAGACATCATGGTTCCTCCTATTTTTATCGTTGGTCGCGATGATGCTATCCATCGCATAAACCGTAGGTCATGGTCATAGTTCCATCGCTTTTGCTCATCGTTTGATCTTGACCACAATAGAAGAAATGTTTTATATGGTTGTAGCAATCACATAGTGGAGTTAGATTACTTGTTTGGTTAATCAAGTTTTATTATAGATTTTTGGTTGTTGATCGAACTATTTATTAATATGTTCTTTTCTTGTGTTCTAGCTATCTCATAATTTGTGTGTGTCATATGGTTTACTAGATTTAGTTTACTCTTGTTTAAATTGCTAAAATAGTTGTACATCGTTTTGGCACGATAATTTGTGGTAGCATGTATTTCCCTTTTATGCACGCATACTAATATTTATGAATTATAGCCATGTGTAGTATTTTATGTTTTTCATATAGATTGATTTTGAGTTACTAAATATCATATAATTTTGTAGTCATGTGTTATGCGAGTGTACACATTTTTGTGAATGTTTACCACCCGTAGAAGTTGATTGGTGTATTTGATTATCATTGTTCGTACGTGTTTGGCGGGTGTTATTATTTTAATTAGATTTAGATCATTATTAGTGAAATATTTTATTTATTATTTTAGTAGTACTTGGTGTTGTTTATTGTTCTATATTGAGAATGAGAATAAATTTTTGGTGATATCTCCATGCGTAAAACCTTGTAGAATTAGTGTCTTTGCTTGATTTATTTAATTGTGAAATACTTAATGTCTTGACTATTTAATTTTGTTTAGCATGGCGTTATCATAGATAAGGTTTACATATTCATTTTCATCCATGTCACATGTTGGTTTTAAATCATGCCTTGTCTAAGATAGATGTTTAAATATTTTTGCATGTGTGTTGTATAGTTGTGATGTCATGCCATGTTGTAGTATATGATGTTTATTTTAATTGTGTGTGGTATCTAGTCATTTATACTAGTAGTCATAAATTGGTATATTAACATAGAACATTGCCATGCTTGTGGTGAATTGCTTGGCATGGAATTATTATTTTGTATGATATAAGAGTGACACATTATTGCATAGTGTTCCTCTTATTTTATAGATGTTTGACATCCAATATAGTTAAAGGTTGCATTTCTTAAATTGGTGTTATGTTGATATTGTCAAATTTATGATTTACTTTACCATTGGTTCTTAATTATCCTAGGTGTTTAATTACCTAGAATAATAGTTGTTCATACTTAGTTGATTGAGATGCCATGTTAGTACTTACTCAAAGTAGAATGCATATTTTTGATTATATGCCTACCATGTGTTATTCAGTTGCAAGTTTTATCTTATATTCATGATTTTGGTTATACCTTACTTGGTAGGTATACATGATAGTAGTTTGAAGATATCATGCGTAGTTCTGTATCCTATGTTGTTGCAAGTGTAAGTGGTACTAGATAGGTAATGCAAGTCATCTTTGTTATTCCTGCTATGATATCTCATTCCTTGATGTTGTTGATGCCATGGCATAGATGTTCACTTGCTTACATGCTAATTGCTTAATCTGTGTGCTTATTTGTCATAACTAGTATGTAAGCTTATGCGCTCTTGCCATTCTTGATATTCATGTTAGTTGATATCAACTAAGTTATCTTATTGTTGTGAGTTATATTCTATTGGGTTCATACTTTGGCATTCTGTGTGATGATCACTCATACTTAGCGTTATACATTTGTATCTTGTTATTGCATTGTTGTATGCCTAACGTTTGATATATTTTGTTTACCTTTCTATTGCATTATGATATGCCTAGACATATTTCATGCAAGTAATATTTCATGTCTTATGATGTTGCGTTTGTTGTAGTTGCTTAGTTTAGTTCTTCCTTATAGATGTTTAACTTCATTACATCTTAGTCTTATGAGTGTTTTTATACTTGTTGCTATATGACTCATATACTTAGGACGAGTCATCTGTCATGTGAGTAAGTTGTGCTTTGATCACACACTCAGTGTGTGCATCATGCTTTGTTATTGTAAGCATGTGGTGATAATATTATTGCTAGTGGTTATTGATATTAGTTGTTCTTTATTATCAAGACCATGTAATAGTTTTGTATCTTCTCATGAGCACTTGTATGTTGAATGCTTGTGTTATTAGTAAATACATCTTTATGATCCTATACTCACATGCCGTGGGTGAGATGTGTATTATTGCTAAGTTGTTTAATCAGTTTGTACCATAGTTATTGGTTTATCTATTATTATATAAGTGCTTACCAATAGAAGTTATGATTGGGGTTTAGTACTTGCTTGTTGTTAACCATTATACATATTTGGATTCATCCAAATATTTATGTGTGGTCGATTATTACGCTTAATCATACCATGTCTAGGATAGTTGTTCATCCATTTGTTCCATGTGTTATATAGTTTCTTGTTTGAGAAATTAAATGGTTTGGTACAATGGAGTGATCATATTTTATCTAAATATTTATTTGTGGTTAACTTTTAGGTCTATCATGTCATGTTGTGTTTGTGTAGTTAAATGCATAGGACAGTTTTTTATGTGTGTTGATACCATTGCTTTTGTTATATATTTACGTGTGATGTGTAATTGTCTTTGCCGCAAGGGATGATACCATTTGTCTATTTTCTCTCAATGAGAAGGATGAGATGGAGGCCATCTCGCAAATTCCAGTCGTTTGCGAATATCAAGACGTCTTTCTAGAAGAGCTTCCAGGAATGCCTCCGCATCGGCAAGTTGAATTTGTCATCAATCTTGAGCCTGGCACGGAACCTGTTTGCAAACGTCCTTACAAGCTGGGACCTAAAGAGTTGAAAGAGCTGAAGAAACAACTCGATGAACAAAAGTGAATGGGTCTCATCCGACCTAGTTCTTCTCCGTGGGGTTGTGGAGTTCTTTTTGTGAAGAAGAAGGATGGAACGGACCGACTCTGTGTCGACTACCGTCCATTGAACAAGATGACTATAAAGAACAAGTACCCACTACCCAACATCAACGAGCTGTTTGAACAACTCAAAGGTGCTCAAGTATTCTCCAAGCTTGATCTCCGTATGGGCTATCACCATATTCGAATTCGTGAGCAAGATATCCCCAAGACAGCATTCAGAACAAGCTATGGTTCATATGAATACATTGTCATGTCTTTTGGCCTCGTCAACGCTCCTCCGACTTTCTCTCGCATGATGAACTTCATCTTCAACCCCTACACAAATGACTTTGTCTTGGTCTACATCGATGACATTTTGGTCTTTTCCAAGAACAAGGAAGATCATGCCAAGCACTTGTGTTTGGTGCTCGACAAGCTCAATGAACATCAGTTCTTTGCCAAGTTATCAAAGTGCGAGTTTTGGCTCGATGAGGTTCTCTACCTTGGGCATATCATTTCTGCCAAGGGCATAGCGGTTAATCCTAAGAAGGTGTCTGCAATTGTGAATTGGGAACCACCTCAGAACATGAAGCAACTCCGCAACTTCCTTGGTCTCGCAAGCTATTGTCGAAGGTTCATTGAGAACTTCTCAAAGATCGCAAAGCCTCTTTCCAACCTTCTCCAGAAGCACGTCAAGTACGTTTGGTCTCCTGAATGTGACATCTCTTTCAACACCTTGAAAGAGAAATTAGTCACTGCTCCAGTTCTGACTCCTCCTGATGAATCCAAACCGTTCGAGGTCTTCTGTGATGCCTCTCTTCAAGGTCTTGGTGCAGTGTTGATGCAAGAGAAGAAAGTTGTGGCCTATACTTCTCACCAGTTGAAGCCCAATGAAAAGAACTACCCCACTCACAACCTCGAGTTGGCGGCAGTTGTGCATGCTCTTTTGACTTGGAGACATCTCTTATTGGGAAGAAAAGTGGACATCTTCACTGACCACAAGAGTCTCAAGTACATCTTCACTCAGCCTAATCTCAACCTCAGGCAGACTCGTTGGGTCGAAATGATTCAAGAGTATAATTCGAGAATCGAATATACTCCAGGCAAGGCCAATGTAATTGCTGACGCATTGAGCAGAAAGGCTTACTGCAACAGTTTGATTCTCATACCTTACCAACCCAAGCTTTGTGAAGCTTTTCGCAAACTCAATCTGCAAGTTGTTACTCAAGGTTTCCTCACCAACCTTCAAGTCTCTCCTACTTTGGAAGATCAGATTCGTGAGGCTCAACTTCTTGATGCTATGGTGAAGAAGGCGAAGATTGGGATTGCCAAGAGTCAATCCAAGTACAAGTGCTATCGTCTTGATGACAAGGATACTCTATTCTTCGAGGATCGCATTGTTGTGCCTAAAGGTGACCTTCCTAAAGTCATTATGAATGAGGCTCAAAATTCACTCCTCTCTATCCACCCTGGGAGTACAAAAATGTACCATGACCTCAAGCAGGCGTATTGGTGGACTCGAATGAAGTGCGAGATTGCTCAGTTCGTGAATGAATGTGATGTCTGTAGAAGAGTGAAGGCAGAACACCAACGACCAGCTGGTCTCCTCCAACCTCTTGCCATTCCAGAATGGAAGTTTGACCACATTGAGATGGACTTCGTGACTGGGTTTCCAAAGTCCAAGCGTGGCAATGATGCTATATTCGTTGTCATCGACATACTCACTAAAGTGGCTCACTTTCTGCCTATCAAAGAATCCATCACAATAGCTCAATTGGCAGAGCTTTATACCTCTCGGATTGTCTCTCTGCACTGTATTCCGCAGTTGATTTCTTCAGATTGTGGCAGCATCTTCACCTCGAAGTTTTGGGATTCTTTTTAGAAGGCCATGGGCACCAACATCCGTTTCAGCACAGCTTTTCATCCCCAAACTAGCGGCCAAGTCGAGCGTGTCAATCAAATTCTTGAAGATATGCTCAGGGCTTGCGTTATCTCCTTCGGTATGAAATGGGAAGATTGTCTTCCATATGTCGAGTTCTCCTACAACAACAGCTTCCAAGCGAGTTCGGGCAAGGCCCCATTTGAAATTCTCTATGGCAGGAAGTGTCGTACTCCTCTTAACTGGTCAGAGACTGGTGAACGTCAACTTCTTGGAAATGACTTGATCACAGAGGCAGAAGAGATGTGCAAAGTCATTCGTGATAACCTCAAAGCAGCGCAATCGCGCCAGAAGAGCTACTATGATAGTAAGCATCGTGATTTGGCTTTCGAGATTGGAGACCATGTTTACCTCCGCGTCTCTCCAATGAAAGGTACTCGTCGCTTCGGTATCAAAGGGAAGCTTGCCCCTAGATACATGGGTCCTTTCAAGATCGTCAGCACGAGAGGCGATCTCGCGTATCAACTCGAGCTTCCCTCCAACTTTGCAAATGTGCACGACGTGTTCCATGTCTCTCAGCTCCGCAAGTGCTTCAAGACCCCTGACCGCACCGTCAACTTCGAAGACATTGATCTCCAAGAAGACCTTTCTTATCGTGAGCACCCCATTGCTATCCTTGAAGAGACTGAGCGCAAGACTCGCAACAAGTCAATCAAATTCCTCAAACTCAAGTGGTCACACCATTCCGACCGTGAAGCCACCTGGGAACGCGAGGATC
Organism: Triticum aestivum; assembly: GCF_018294505.1. Taxonomy (NCBI): domain Eukaryota; kingdom Viridiplantae; phylum Streptophyta; class Magnoliopsida; order Poales; family Poaceae; genus Triticum; species Triticum aestivum. The sequence goes on from NC_057794.1 coordinate 361,799,251, forward strand.
ACCTCCGTTCTGAGTACCAGGAGTTTCTCCAGTCCTAGATCTCGGGACGAGATCCTTTCGTAGTGGTGGAGTGTTGTAACACCCCGGATGTAATTTACCTTATCTGTACTCCAACTCTTGCCGTTTCCGGCACTAAGTTATTTCATTTCGTCGTTGTCGGGTTTTTGTCTCCGTGTGTTGTTGTCTTTGTCATGCATCTCATATCATGTCATCATGTGCATTGCATTTGCATACGTGTTCGTCTCATGCATCCGAGCATTTTCCCCGTTGTCCGTTTTGCATTCCGGCGCTCCTATGTCCTCCGGTGGCCCTTTCTACCTCTTTTCGTGTGTGGGGGTTAAACATTTCCGGATTGGACCGAGACTTACCATGCATCCTTGGTTTACTACCAGTAGACCGCCCGTCAAGTTTCATGCCATTTGGACTTCGTTTGATACTCCAACGGTTAACCGAGGGACCGAAAAGGCCTCATGTGTGTTGCAGCCCAACACCCTTCCAATTTGGCCCAAAACCCACCTAAACCCTCTCCATCTTCTAGAGCGTTCGATCACGATCGCGTGGCCAAAAACCGCACTCCATTTGGAGCTTCCTAGCTCCCTCTACGTCTATAAATAGACCCACATTCCCAAATCCCGGATTTCTTCCCACGAAACCCTAAAAAATACTCGTGCCGTCGCGGGACATGTCCGCCGCCGACCGGACACACCGCCGCCTCCAATAGAACGCCACCATGTGTCCCTGTACCGCCGCCCGCCGCCGCGCGGCCCGGGGAGCCCGGAGCCGGCCCCCGCGGCCCATTTCCTCATCGCCGCCGCCCAGGTCTTCCTCCTCCTCCCGTGTGGCCGTGCGCCGCCCGAGCCGCCCTACAACTCCTCCGCTCCGGCCGCCGCAAACACCGACGCCGGCGACCTCCGTCGCGGCCGCCCCTTGCCGGCGACCGCCGCCCTTCGCCGCCCGGCGCCAACCGCCGTTGTTCGCCTCCTCCTCGTCACGGGCCACACCCCGGCAAGCCTCGCCGTCAAGCTCCCTCACTCCGGTTGTCCCGTCCCTCTCCGGTGAACAGTGAAGCCGGCCATCCTCGGGAGATGCGAGATCCAAATCTAGGATTTCGAAGACGGTTGACTTTTCTCCCTCCAAACTCTAATATTTTGCGATCTTCATCATGCCATAACTCTGCATCTGTGGCTCCGATTTGTGCATGTAGCATATCAAAATGTTTGTCTCGACGAGTACATCATTTCATCTCATTGCATCATTTTCATTTGAGCTCATCTTGATGCCCGAAATTCTATTGGAAGAGGGCTATGTGAGGAATTTGCCAGATCTGTTTCAGCAAAATGGCCTTTTGTCATTTTTGCCATGATTAATGTGTGCATGCTATGATCCTGAGCTCTACATGTGTTTTGTAGAATGCCAGGCCATCTTTACAGGGGTACTTGCCATGTATTTTTGTGATATTTGTGGTGACTAGCACAAGCTTGCAAAGTAGTGTAATCGGTAATGCTGATTCCAGGGACTTAGAATTTCAGAATTTCACCAAGTCCTTGTCCTGATTTTGTTGTTATGCCATATGTTCATGTTGATTCCTAGTGATCTGTGCCTCTTTTGAGGATGATCAGTAAGGATGTTTTGTTAATATTGTGGTGCTCTCGTGTCTTTCTTTGCATTTATGGAGCACTCTAGCTTGAGTCAATCGAGCTCTACTTTTGCTATAAAATGATCCTGGCAGATTGTTGACATGTTTAGCGATTTTGTCGAGGATGTTGATATTGATCCGTGCATGCTATGATGTTGTTCTTGCCATATCTAGCTTCTATGCCATGTATTATTCATGGGTGTATGCTTAGTTTGTCATGCAACGCTCTGTAGTGAGTGCATCGATCTCGTAAACATGCCTACTCGTTAACTGTTTTGCATGCTCCAGTTTTTCACTAAGTCTGAATCTATTTGTGTTTTTGCTATGTTCACATGCCTGCAATTGTATTTTATGATCCTTTTTGGCTCAAGGTCACTAAGGTACTTTTGTTAAGTGCTTAGAGTAGCTTCATGCCATGCCTTGACATGCCATGTTAAGTTCCTGTAGCATGTAGTTTTCACGCTCTAAAGATTGCTTCCTGCTGATAAATTCCAGACTTGTGTTAATTTCACTAAGTCTGAAACCTGTCATCATTTGCATTTTTGCCATGCTTGTTTGAACCTGTTATTGGATGAATTAGCCGTCGCTCAATGTTCATCTTTTGTCAAGCATCATGAGTGGATCCCTGCCATGTATTTTGTTGACATGTTTGAGTGCTGTAGCATATATATCTTGATGCATTTAGTTGGTCACTTGTTGATTATCGCAGACCGGTGCCATATTTGTTTTGCTTGCCATTTCCAAACCGTGGATCCGATTCCGGTGATCTTTATATCGATTTCAACCGAAATCACCTCACCTTTCCAAGTTGAGGCCAGGTTCAATCATTCCTTGTCAAATCTTGCCTATCCATCGCATACCGCATCCCGCATATCATACCATGTTTGCATCATGTTGCTTGAGCATTGCATGTGGTTGATTGTGTTCCGGTTGCTTGTTGTTCTTGTTTGGGTAGAGCCGGGAGACGAGTTCGTGAACGAGGAGCCCATTGAGTTCGCTTACGAGGATCAAGTCAACTCTGACAACTTTGCAGGCAAGATGACCATACCCTCGAAATCACTTCTATGTTTGCTTACTAGATGCTCGCTCTTTTGCTATGAATATGCTACAATACCTACCACCTGCTTATCATGCCTCCCAAATTGCCATGTCAAACCTCTAACCCACCATGTCCTAGCAAACCGTTGTTTGGCAATGTTACCGCTTTGCTCAGCCCCTCTTATAGAGTTGCTAGTTGCAGGTGAAGTTTGGAGATCGTTCCTTGTTGGAACATTGTTTATTGTTGGGATATCACAATATTATCTTTTCTATCTTAATGCACCTATATACTTGGTAAAGGGTGGAAGGCTCGGCCTTATGCCTGGTGTTTTGTTCCACTCTTGCCGCCCTAGTTTCCATCATATCGGTGTTATGTTCCCGGATTTTGCATTCCTTACATGGTTGGATTATAATGGGAACCCCTTGACAGTTCGCCTTGAATAAAACTCTTCCAGCAATGTCCGACATCGGTTTTACCATTCCCCACCTAGCCTTTTTCCCTTGGGTTTCGCGGACTCAAGGGTCATCTTTATTTTAACCCCCCCCCCCCCCAGGCCAGTGCTTCTCTAAGTGTTGGTCCAACTGAGCGATGTCCGGGGCTACCAGGGGCAACTCTGCGCTGGCCTACCCGACGTCTTGCTCATCCGATGTGCCCTGAGAACGAGATATGTGCAGCTCCTATCGGGATTTGTCGGCACATCTAGGTCATATTGCTGGTTTAGTTTTACCTTTGTCGGGGATGTCTTGTAACCGGGTTGCCGAGTATGATCTGAATGTCTCGGAAGAAGGAATATCCTTCGTTGACCGTGAGAGCTTGTGATGGGCTAAGTTGGGACTCCCCTGCAGGGATTTGAACTTTCGAAATCCGTGCCCGCGGTTATGGGCAGATGGGAATTTGTTAATGTTCGGTTGTAGATAACCTGAAACTTAACTTAATTAAAATGAATCAACCGTGTGTGTAACCATGATGGTCTCTTCTCGGCGGAGTCCAGGAAGTGAACACGGTGTTGGAGTAATGCTTGACGTAGGTTGTTCTAGGATCACTTCTTGATCATAGTTGTTCGACCGTGCTTTTGCCTTCTCTTCTCGCTCTCATTTGCATGTGTTAGCCACCATATATGCTAGCCGCTTGCTGCAGCTCCACATCATACCTTTTCCTTACCTATAAGCTTAAATAGTCTTGATCGCGAGGGTGTGAGATTGCTGAGTCCCCGTGACTCACAGATTACTTCCAAACCAGATGCAGGGACCGATGATACCGCTCCAGACGATGCGCTTGAGCTCAAGTGGGAGTTCGATGAAGACTCTCGCCGTTACTATGTGTCTTTCCCAGATGATCAGTAGTGGTGCCCAGTTGGGGCGATCGGGGACTTGTCGCATGTGGGGTTGATTTTTATTTTGGTACCATAGTCGGACCATGAGTGTATTTGATGATTGTAATTCTATTCATGTATTTGTGTGACGTGGCGAGTGTAAGCCAACTATGTATCTTTTCCCCTTTATTTATTTACATGGGTTCTTGTGAAGATTACCTTACTTGCAACATAGCTTTCAATGTGGTTATGCCTCTAAGTCGTCCTTCGACACGTAGGAGATATAGCCACATCGAGGGTGTTACAGGCGACTCCGGCGAGGCGGGGCTGCGGCGGTGGGTGGCGCGGGTGGCAGGGGCGGCATGGCAGCGGTGCTCGGCAGCGGCGACGGGCGGCGGCGGCGCGGCAAAGGCGGGGCGGCTCCGATTGCGATGGGGTGCGGCGCTGGTGGCGGAAATCGGGGGCGGGGCGGGGTACTTATAGGAGGGGGTGCTTGCTTGGGCGAGGGGGCAAGCGGTGCGGGGAGGGAGAGTCCCGGCTGGACTCGGCCTCGCGGGTGGAGGCGCGCTCCCGTTCTCCTAGAAGGAGACGGCGCGGGGAGGTGGGCCGGCTGACTTGGGCTTCGGCCCAGTCGGCGGAGGAAACTTTTTTTGTTTTTTTTTGTTTTTTTAAATAATTTCACCAAAAGTAAAAAGAATCCTATAAAATAAAATAAAAAACTAAAAATGCCAAAACAAATTTTCACCATCTTAATAAAATATTTAGAATGAGATGAACATTTTCTTAGCCCTAAAATGCAACTTTGGAAAACATGCAATTTTTCTAATTCAAATCAAATAGTAATAAACTCCGAATAAAATCAAATATTTGATTTTTAATATTTTCCTCCAATATTTCATTTATTTTGGAGAAGTCATATTATCTCCTCTCATATATTTTAATATGAAATATTTTCAGAGAGAAAAATAATTAAACCCAAAATCCTCGTTTCAATATTTGAAAAAACTCAAATATGAAAACAGGTAAATCCCCAACTCTCTCCGAGGGTCCTTGAGTTGCTTAGGATTCCGATGATCGCGAAACGAAATGCAATAAAATATGATATGCAGGAATGATCTATGTATAACATTCCAAATTGAAAATTTGGGATGTTACAAGTATATTAAGTGGTGGTTTGTTTTCTTATACTAACGGAGCTCATGAGATTTTCTGTTTATGTTTTGTGTTGTGAAGTTTTCAAGTTTTGGGTAAAGATTTGATGGATTATGGAACAAGGAGTGGCAAAAGCCTAAGCTTGGGGATGCCCAAGGCACCCCAAGGTAAAATTCAAGGAAAACCAAAAGCCTAAGCTTGGGGATGCCCTGAAAGGCATCCCCTCTTTCGTCTTCTTCTA